>NW_014557093.1:39720-120114 GCF_001313825.1 Dinoponera quadriceps | reverse complement strand
CCCCCCTCCCTCTCTCCCTTTTCTCGACGCTCATGCTCGTTCATCGACTATCCCCTTCTTCCTGCTGTACTAGATTTTTTTCCGAGGCAAGTTTGTCGAGCGATCGCATTCGTTACGCGGCGGCCGTCGCTTCTTGAAAAGGCAGTTTGTCTCTCGAGCTGCGCTTCTCACACCGTAGACGACCTCGCCTTCGATTCGCGGTTTTTTCCCCCCCTCATTCTCCACCTCCCTTTTTCTTTTTTAGCGCGCGACGGCCACGTGCAAGAACACGTTTGCATTAAGGTCGGACGGCCGATTCGCGCGAGATGTGCACGCGTACGACGAGTCTCGCTTTGTGTCGTCATTTATCGGGTATATCTCGGCGGTATAAATCTGTCCGCGCGGATATCTGCAATTAAGAAGCTGTAAAAAAAGACCGGGACTTTTTGCGATTCAGTTTTACACCGAGCATCGTCCGGAATCGTCTGGACGTCTTCTTCGTTAAAGAGAAAATATGAAACACGCATTAAATATTTTTTGCTCCAACTTTTATTATCGCAAAAACCGAGCTCGCTGATTCTCAGCGCGCTGATAAATATATAATAATAATCTTGGTCTTTTTTTCTTCCTCGACACACACTCGCGAATTGCTGCAGCTTTATCTCTCTCTCTTTTCTTTGACAAGAGCTCGCGATGTCGTTACCGTAACGTACATTCGATACTCGTGTTCTTTGATGCCTCATGAACGCAGGTGTCCGTACCTCGGCGAATTTAGGCACCCCTCCCCCTCCTCCTAACCCCCTAACCTTGAGCGTCGCATCGCCTCGAGCCTGCACGCTAATTAGCCTGTAGTTTCACGCGTGTTTGACTTTCTCAACTAGCGCGGCTCGTCGGAAACGAGAGGTGTCTCCGTCGCGTATCGCCTCGGCGAGATCGCGGTGTAAACTGCCGGGAGCAATTAAGACACTCGTTAATTACCGTTTTAACCTGCATCAAGGTGCGTGTCGCCGCTCTTCAACACAATGGGAATTCACGAAGAAAGGCACGCGTACTGTTCATCAGATATCCGGTTAGCTACCTGCGTTCGCCGTGTACCTCTCTCGTGTCGTGTGTGCGATAGGCGACGTGCGTGCGCGTTCGCATATTCCACGAGTCGGAGCGACGACGTTGCATCGATAGATCCAACCTGCTCGTTATTTAAAAAAAATGTTGAACAGCTAAACGTTAGTCAAGGAGTCAAATTTACGCGACATTGTTTCCGCTTGAACGCGTTTCTTTACATTCGTCGTCATCGGACTTTCCCCCGTCTGGAATCGTGATGTTCGCGTTATCGGAGTTTATCGTGCTCGATTCGATACTTATCGAAGTATGTGCCGTGCCACCTGCACTACTTTCTTTGTGCGATCGTTACTCGCGGCGGCTTACTCACTGCGAATGTCTCATGCGGGAAAGAAAGAGATCGCGTGAACTTACTTATCTTTTCTCTTCCATGGAACTTTTACGCGATACACCGGTCTGTCCGATTCGTCATCTAATAAATGACGCGTATTGTTGAATCGAGGTTGCTATAGACCATGTGCAAAGACGACTGCACGAAACTACGGTCCCGGTTAATAAACAGATCGATAACATTGATCGCTCTTACGACACTTTTCCGAGCCGAACGCGCGAAGCGTAACGTGGTAAAGCATTCTCTCGACGGCCGAGTCGCTAATACCGACAGGAGAATCGAGTTTCGTATTTTTCAAACGTATCAGGTTTCTTTCAAGGGAAAATTCATCGCACAGCGAGTTCTCATTAGAGAACGTAAATGAGGATATATTTCAGATTGTTCTCTATTAGATGAATATATTGATTTAATTAAATTAATTTTTCTTCGATTTGGTTTAAAAGCGTTCGTACATTTCGACTTGCAGAGAGAAACGATACGGATGTTTTGACTTAATAATATGTTAATGTAATTTTTAATTCGGGAAACGCAGTCAACTGTTAATATCAGATGTTAAATATTTGCTTGTGTAAAATTTAATTTTCGCACATTATTTGAGAAAGTTGATTCAAATTTTTCCTGATACATAAGCTAATTGCGAAAAATATAGATTCATTATATTAATCTACATTTTAAATAATATTAATTGTAATAGTTCTGAAATTTTGAAAATTTAATTCCTGTTTCGGACCGATTCGTAACAGGTGGTAATGAGACTGCTCTACAGTCGCAACGCTCCTCGGCCGATGGGCCAATAGCGGGCATCATGACATCAACACGACGTCACGCTTCAATCACGGGATCACCGAATGTTCGAAAAACAAATGGAATCGTTCTAGAACGCTCGATGATCCTAATAAATAAAACAAACCCAAGGTTATCGAGTGTTAGTTTTCCAGAACATTCGCTGACAAACATGATAAAAGGAGATCGCCGGCTCACTCGATAACAAGTCTTGCAGATCTCCATTTTTCATGCTCGACGGAAGTTTTAGTAGTGTTATTCCCGCCACGCGTAATCAATCAGAATTCAGCGTTTTTGTAATTCTATATACGTATCATTTATTAAAATTTACGTAAGAAACGCAGTCGGAACGTCGTTGAACAAGAAGCTTGTTATGAAGAACATTCGTAAGTGCTGTCCGTTACATGTAGTGTCCGCTTTGTGAAAGAACCAATCTGAGTATTCGAGTGAGTGAACAATCCCAAAAACTTGGTGATTTTCTCAACATATCGACAACGTAATGAATTTTTTCATCACGCTTATTTTCGAATCTTTAATCAAATGTTTATGATATCGAACAAAGTGTTTTCGAAAGGAAGAAAAATTGACGTTGATAACTTTACGAATACTTACTTAATTGAGATCGAGTTTATTTGAATACACTGAGACTAGTTCGATCGTTCATACCGGAAGAAAACGGACAGGTGAAAATTTGTGTCGACTACTCCACCAAATTATCATTAAAGATCGTATAAAAGTACGCGAGATTTACGCAGATGTTTCCAATCTTCCTCTGGGAAGGGGGGAGGGGAGGGGGCAGTGTTATGAACCGAGATTGACATCGAGTAAAATCGACGGTGGAAGGGAGACACCGGGGTAATCCGAGCAGGAGGAGGAAATGGGTCTTTGGGAAATAAGAAAACTTTTGTTCCCGATCGGCAGTTACCATCGGCATCGCGATAAGAGACGTGAGAGAGCGAAAGAGAGACGATCGCTCCGTTTTTTCCCCTTCGCCACCCTTCGCTTTTCCCAACGCGGCGGCCTCTCCCGCCGGCTGCACGAGGTCGGCCGTTTCATTTTCTTAAGAGGGAGAGGGAGTCGCGTCGGGGGGCACGTTTCAAAGGCACCCGGTCCCCCCCCCACGCTCGATAAATCGTACATTCCTTCCTCTCGTGCCGCCGCTGCTGCCGTCGCGATCTCGTTACTTTCGTCCTGCTATGTTCGTCGGATTCTGCAAGTATTCTGCAAGTGAACTTTTGTGAACGATCGGCAAGAAGTACCGATCGCACAGAAGAAGTACTTACATTCCATTAGAGAGAGAGACATCATTTAGAGGCCTTTGCCTTCGACGTTACGATGATGCGCTTTCGTTCGTCAAGTCGGGAAACTTCATTATCGATACTCTCCCTTATATCGTATTATTTGTCTCTTATTCTTCACATTAAGGGTTGCTTTCAACGGAATTCCCAGATGCGCGGTTACAACATTACTACGTTATTATCACTCATTATCATCCTCATCGTATTCGATTCTTATCGTCAGTCATTGTCGGCGATAATAGCTCCGTGTCGTTGCGCTAATTACACCTTTTCCTTCGATCGAAAGTAGATTACATCGCGTGCAGGAGGTGCTCTCACCTTGACTCCGAGCGGATAATCGTTACAATTATGCACGCTGTCTCATGCGTGTAACGCGTCCTAACGGATAATGGTTACGTTAAAACGACCGAGCGCGTCTGTTGCACGGGAGCAGCGAGACACGAAAGGATCGAACATGGGAACGATCGTAATTTCGTCTACGGGACCGCTGTCCAGGTCGCGCGACCGAGCGATAGACTGCGCGAAAGCAAGCCGGAACAAGGCGGATCAATGCAATCCCGCTATGCTCCTTCGCAAACATTTTTTTTATTCGTAGGCGCTTCCACCATTACTGAGCAACCTTCCACCCTTATCACCCCTGTTAGGCACATCGCGGGTATAAATAGATCCGGGGGGGTTCCTCGGCCGTATTTAGACGAGAGTTACCGTCGGAGATGACAACCGCCGATCTTCGGCTGATCTTTTGCAGGCCTGGGCGAAACTCTGGGAAGAGGAGACCGCCTCCGCCAGGATCGTCGGGCAGCGCGGAGGGGGAGGAGGAGGTGGTGGTGGAGGAGGAAGGCGCGACGGAGGCCGTAGCGCGGAAGTAGAGTAGGCGATGTCAGTCTTCCCGGCAACAACGACGGGCACGGCAACAACCACGATAAGAACAGCAGCGACGACGATGGGGAGGACGACGACGACGACGCGGTCGGCGTCTCGGCCGCGCCGACCTAGCTGGTGGTACCCGATCCTGACGTTGCTGCTCCTGCCGACGGTGCGCGCCCTGCCGGCCGACATAGTGCAGAAGTTCCACGACTCCGAGGTGGAGCGCATGAACCACCTGGTGGTGGACAAGAACACCGGCCGGGTGTACGTAGGCGCGGTGAATCGGCTCTACCAGCTGTCGCCGGACCTGCTGTTGGTCGTGAAGGAGGTGACCGGTCCGAAAGGCGACTCCACGGCGTGCTCGATGCTGGACTGTCCGCGTGAGGCGCAGAAGCGGCCGGTCGACAACGTGAACAAGGCCCTGGTGATCGACTACACCACCACGCGGCTCATCTCCTGCGGTAGTCTGTTCCAGGGCATGTGCACGGTGCGCAACCTGCACAACATCTCGGACGTCGTGCAGGAAGTGAAGGAGGCGGTGGTGGCGAATAACGCGACCGCTTCTACGGTGGCGTTCATTGCGCCAGGGCCGCCGAATCCGCCGGTCTCCCAGGTTATGTACGTCGGCGTGACCTTCACCGGGAACTCACCGTACCGCTCGGAAGTGCCGGCGGTGAGCTCGCGCTCCCTCGACAAGGACAAGATGTTGAACATCGCCGAGGCGGCGGTCACCACCGGCACGAGGATGTACGTGAACTCGTTGTCGCGCGAGCGCTACCCCATCAATTACATCTACGGGTTCAGCAGCGGCGGCTTCAGCTACTTCCTCACCACGCAGATGAAGAACACGGAGACGCCGATCTACCTGTCGAAGTTGGTGCGCGTGTGCCAGGACGACGAGCACTATTACTCGTACACGGAGATACCGATCAACTGCACCAGCGACGAGAGGATCTACAATCTGGTGCAGGCGGCCTACGTCGGCAAGGCCGGCTCGGTCCTCGCCGGCGACCTCGGCATCACCGCCCAGGACGACGTGCTGTTCGCGGTGTTCGCCGAGAGCGACGGGCCCAACAGCGACGTGCCGCGCCCGCACTCGGCCCTCTGCGTCTACTCTCTCAAGGCGATCCGCCGGAAGTTCATGAGCAACATACAGAAGTGCTTCAGCGGGGAGGGGCAGCGGGGCCTGGAGTTCATCTCGCCGAGTCACAAGTGCATATCAACGGTGAGTCACTTTGAAACGGCCTTAATGTCCGCGAATTTCTCGATATGTGTCTCGCGTTGTCGGTGGAAGAATAGAGAAGCGCTTCGATGTCGGAGACGCGAGGTACCGTGTAGAGGAGGAGATGAGAAATTCACGCGGAAAGCATGTCCCGGTAACCACTCGCCTGAAGGATTTACGAAGACTTTCGAGACACGTGTGCCTCGCTCGATCGTGAGAGAGAGAGAGAGCGCACGCGCGAGTTTTCCACGCGGAGGAATCTTCTTTGCATTTTTCCGCCGCCTCGTTAAGTGCCGACGATAAGGCGTTTTAATCCCCGTGCGGCCGCGATGAATCGCGATTTATCGCGGGGCATCTTTAAATAACGCATTACGTCGTACAGGAGTGACATATCCACTTACCGGTGTTATCGAATGCGGGGAATTGATTTATCTCGTACGCGGGAGAAGCCGACAGCTATAAGCATCTCGTTACCTCGCTGAAACTTCTCAGCGTTCGCTTCATTCCCCGCGACTTCTCTGCAGACTCGCGGTGGACCGGTACGCACACATAGAGAGAGAGAGAGAGAGGAGAGAGAGCTCGTTTAAACGAATTGATACCTCGGCGCGCGAGGCTCGTCGCCGGACAACAATAACTCGCGGAAGATACTCGCGCGCGTTCATACGGTACCGCGCGAGGGTATCTCGGGCTGCCATCACTAGCCGGAATTATTATAACCACACGGCGCGCGCGCGTACTCGGTGGTACTTTCCGTTGTCGAGCGACTGAATGGCCGCCAGGTGGGAAGGCCCTTCCGTCCGCAAGAAGGACGCTATTCGTCCTCCTTCTCGATTATTACGGTGCGAATCAATCGGTCTCCGAGAGCCACGGAGATAGGTACTCTCTGTCTATCTATCTGTCTACGTCTTCCTCTCTTTATCTCTCGTTTCCCCCCGTCTCTCTCGGGTGTTCTCGCATTTACGTAACAGGTGGCATCGAAAAGTACGAGGAGGCAGGACGTAGGACGATTGCCTCGTACACAAAGGAGCCATATGCTCCTTTCGCACGCACGACGCGGCGTTCGCCGCTCGCGCGCGTCACTCGTTGCGTGCGAACTCGCGGACTCGAGAAGACGACCTTCCTACGTGGCGGCATCGCACCGTCGCTTCACCGCCCGGTGCATCCGCGAATCCCCCGGTGAGCTTTGTGTTTCCGTCTAGCGAGAAACGGCGAAACGTCGTCTCAATATCGATCGACTATTTAATCCTCTTAATAGCGACAGATAAGTACCTCCCCTCCTTCCTCCCGGCCGCGGTATTTACGCGGAACTGGTCTGATCGTTAATGAGATTTCACGTGCGCTCACGTACGCTTACCGTGGAGACATCTTGCTAGCAGTCCACACGGGCGCGTGCGCGTGCATGCGATGAATTTGAAATGCGGACAAACGTTGTTATTAGCCGCCTCTCATCGGGATCACTGTGAAAACGTTATTACAATTTGTTTACCGCGCCGTGTGTGATTTGGTAAGTACCACGCTGAATATTATATATTTCGTATTTACTCATTAGCGGAAATAACGGGATATTGTTTTATACAATTAACCTCGCAATTATCATTATACGTTGCAATAAAAAAAATAGATGTGTGTGTATGTGTGTGTGTATACGCATGCATTGCGTGATGTGCGGCGATCTCGTACGGGTTGCGTGAAAGCCGGTATGCATTAAACGGTGATTACATACCGGTGGAAATATCGGTGCTCCGGTTATCGGCGCGCTCGTGAAGAACGTCGCGAGCCGATTATTATGAATTCGTTCGGTCGTTACTGTTTCCCGGGAAAGCGGCCGAATTTTTATTCGTCTTTACGGTGTGCCCGGCAATGAAATCCCCTTAACGAGAGAGAAAGAGACCCCAGCGATGCCTTTCTCTCTCCGGATCCGCACGCATCGCCGACGCGGCGGATTCCGTAATTTATTAGCGTACCGGCGCGAGAGACCGGCCGCCTTATTGCGGGGCGATTTTATTGCGGGCCAACCGGCAATCGCATTCCGCGACTTTTTTTTGCGCGCGTCCCCGAGGAGAAACGCGACGAAAATGCGGCTGTTCCGCGTTCGCCGCCGCCATTCCTCACCGCAACCGGGGGCTATCTCGTCGCGATCGATCGCTCGTTGATCCATTCGCCGGCGGTTAACCGAAACTCATAGAGAGCGCCGATGAGACCTCGGTTGCGCCTCAATCGCTTTTGCCGACGTGCCGTGTACGTACAGGGTGTCCTCGTCGAGTCGGTTATCTCCACTACTACTATCGCGTTGCTACACCACGTCGTTTAGACGACATCCGTCAATCTTCACCACCGCCTCGGTCCCGTGTGTGAAAAACTCTCGAACGAGATTTCCACGGTTCGCTCGAGGGAAACTTAATTTTGCAAAAATGCACGCTCCTCGATTGTCGCATGATATACATATACACGTGTGTACACGAGAAAGGGATGCCGAGGTTTCTGCCGGAGAACTCGAAATTGGTCGAGAAATCTGTATACAAAAGGAAGCCTGGGTCGCTTTATATCTCCTTCCGCCGGGACTCCGGCGAATTGATTCCGTACGAATACGCGCGACACGGTCGGATTCCGCGATTCATGCTCGTCTCAATAAGCGATCCACGAGGTACGTCCTTCGGGCCGTATTGCGAAGTCATCGCTCGGAAAGGGAACGGAAATGGACTCGATACTAAATTAGGTGGACACTCCCGCTCCGCTTCGCGGCGTTGTTGAATTAATTTCACGTGACGGGGTGACGAGGGTGCGCGGTTCAAAAGTGAATCTTGATGTATAAATATTCCCCGGCGGAACGAAATGGGAATGAGTTCGCGGCGGAGATTAACGCAATCTCGGCATATTCGCGCTGCGCCCGGGATTTCGGACTTGCGCGGCGTATGGACTCGTCTAATTTGGACTCGTGCGCGATTTATTCAGCGCGAGATTTTCCGTCCGAAATGTGTCGAGCCGTTACGGAAATGGGAGAGAGAGAGAGAGAGAGAGAGTTTTAACACCGGACTGTACGGTGAAAATGCCGGTTGCGCGCGGAATTTCGTCGGAGACGTCGAGACAGATTGAGATATACACACCGAGCCGCCATTATCTTAAATAATGTGCCCTTTATCGCGTAATGTGCTCCCATTATCCCGCGGATTTCCCGGTTAATCTTTTTTCTCACCCCGTGCGTGCAATTCGCGCGCGTTAAAATGACCCGCTGCGCCGTCGGCTCCCGGTTTTATCGGCGACCCGAAAGTTTCCCGGCGAAATGGCGGCATCTCGAGATCCTCCGTCGCGCTCTTCCACACATCTGAAGTATTCTTTTGAGTTCTCGCAAACTGACTTCGCCGGAGAAAGTAGCATTAGTGAATCGAACGATTTATCGTCATTTGTGCGTCGCGCCGACGTCGAGCTCGGTTTGCTCACCAAGTTTTGACGACTCTGCCGCGAGATGATTCCTCGACCCGCATCGATCTGTACACATTTGCCGTTGAACTTTCCTTTTTCATAATCCATTTATTGTCATTTCTCACTGGCGTTCAAGATTTCAGTAAGATTTGCAAATTCCAAATGAGGAAAGAGTTGTACGAATAAAATAGCAACAATGCTGTGCACTATTGGACATTTAAATTCAGATCCGGTGCAATATTAATCGTTCTTTAAATAGAAGTGAATAGAGGCGACACGTTGGTAACTTCGAAATAGACTCGTGGAATATCTTGAAAACGTTGTGATTGTATGATCTATCGGCCACCGTACGTGCGTGTTATTATTTGCCGGACGACAACAGTTGGCGATTGGTGAGGCAGGGAGAGGGGAAGGGGAGCGCGACTGCTCTTCTTACCGATTGTTTTGATACTGTCGTGCGTCGCGTATTTTTTCCACGGCCGAATTATTGTGTCTCGACGAGCGACGTACATATTGTGACACGGAGTACGTAATGGTGTGTGTAATTACATTTGTAAATAAGAAGTCTTATTTCCTGATTTTCAACGTTATGTTGCCTGAAGGCATTCGATTTAACTTTCGACTTCAAAGTTCGATTAACCCTTTGAGTACTGAATTATTTTAAGATTTTTATGCCCATGGGACGGATTTAATTTGTCGCTATATGGATTAATATGTAAAAGTAATACATTTTATGCCCAAGTAAGCAGATGACGAGTCTCACTCGTCAAATGTACCGAAAGGGTTAAACATATTTACCTTCATCCTCCGATTTACATCGGCGAATTCGGAATACTTATTTATGAGATAAGCGAGCCATTTTCGTATCAGTTTTCTCCGTATCCAGCGGGATCATTTATTTCCGACATCCGTTGAATTATACAAAATCTCCGCGCTGTGAAGAAGATCCGATATACATCGAAGCCTTCTAAGCGGCGGGTTGTAACGAAATTTACCGGGGTTATCGCCGGCGCGAGGGATGCATCGGCACGGGTTTCTCAACTTTATTGCGGGAGGTACTTAGAGCCGTTTTCAGCGGCTGCTTAAAGATGCGGAACGCTCCGTGGAGTCTAGCGAAATGATATTCACGAGGTGGCGCGAGATTTATTCAAATTCTTCCCTTTCCGGCCACCCCCATCCTCGTCTCCTCGCTCTCTCTCTTTCTCTCTCTCGCGCGCGCGCACACCTTCTCGTTTCTGAAACTTTTCCTCCACCGTGAGAACGTATGCCGGAACACAAAGGATCTTCTTACGCGGGTAGGCGAGAAAAAGGCGCGGAACCTGCCGCAGGAGAGAGTCAGCTCGCCGGACGGAGATAAGCGAGCGACCATAAAGGAGATAAAGATTTGTTTGTTTGGTCTAGGCGACGAGCTGCCGTGGAACGCGCACACAGTGTTCGCTTTTTATTCTTATTTCGTCTCCTATCTCCTCGCACAACGCCGGTCGGCTCGAGGAGAACCCCAATCCCCCCCACCTCCTGCTCATTCTCCTCCACCTCTTCCTGTTCCTCTTCCTGTACCTCTTATTCGAGCGGGTGACCGCAAGATTCCGGTGAAACGGAAGCGGCGAGTTCACTGCGCCCGTGCATGCGTCGAGCCGGCCGATCGAACAGCCATATTTAGTCTTCGCGCTACTCGGACTACTCTTGAAAAAAAAAAGGAAGGAACGGATCGTAATAGCGAAGTCGAGCCATTAATCCTGAACTCGACAAGGTGCATCCTCACTCGGAGGATGCATCCTTGTTTCCCGTCGCGCAGCCAAGCGTCTCTCCGCGCGTGTTTTCGTGGAGACTTTTGAATGAGTGAAAATCACACGGTCACCTGTTATTTTTTCTTCCTGTGCTTGCAATCTGGTTAAGTGTATTTTCACCTTTCATATCGATCGTCACGGCGCAAAAATGGCATTTGAAATGAGAGAAAGTCTCGAAAGTTTCGTAATATAATAGCTCTCGAAGTCGCTCTATTTCCATTTAGCGCCTGAAACGATTGCAAGACGATGCTTCGTTCTTCCGATGTCGCGATTTTTCGCAATATTACCGGTCGATTTGTCGAAAAACTACATTTCCACGCGTAGATCCCTCTGAAAGGACGCACGCAACTTGACAGTCGAGCGGTACACTCGAAAACCGGCGACAATAGCAGATGCATTTAATTGAAAAATAAAATAACGTAAAATCGAATGCGTACGGGAAAGGCAAGAGAGAGATTGGATGGGGGGAAAAAAGAACGAATGAAAATAGAGGAAACACGAAAGTGAGTTTCCTCCGAATTCCTCCGGATTCCTTCGAATTTCGTCGTGTGTACACACACGCCGCGACGCGCCTGCGTCCGTGAACGTGCCGCGGCTATGTGGATTCAATTTTTGCGTCACAAAAGAATCGTGGCAAAGGGCGACAAGGGGAAGCGAGCGGGCGAGACGGGGAAAGCGTTCGAGGAAAACCCATTCGCGCAAATTGGATGGCCTCCTCTCGCCTCGGCCATTGGAGTGAGCCTCGCAATTAAAAAGTTTTGCACGGCGTAAAAAAAAAGAGTAAAAGGGGGGAAAAAAAGGAAAAACCCGTGACTCGTACGTGGTGTAAATGTGGCGCAGTTTCGCGGGATTTTTTTCCTCGCTGTAGCTCCGGAATACGAAACGGCCGGGTGTGAAAAAATACTCGCGCTCGATTGTCGCGGAAGATAGAAAGTTCGATCGTTCCGCGTTTCGCGGGCGGAAGACGTATGGTTCGAGCAAGAGCGGAAAAAAAATCAGAGCACCGGAGGCGCACGGGCGTCCGTCTAGTTGCGCGCCGGTCATTTGTTTTGAGTACGGTGTGTTCTTTTTTTTTTTTTCCGGAAAAAGTTGATACCGAACCTCTCCCGAAACATTGTCGAAGTCTGTTAAAAACTCGACGATTGATCCGAACGTATTTTTATCTTCTTCTGTTAGTTCGCGTGCACGTAACTTTGCGATTCGTGCTGAAATTTGTTTTAGTTATTTTATAAATACGCGCGAAACAGAACCAACTGTTTTGCAGTTCGTAAGCTCGTAAGCTCTAGTGTTCGTTAGATTCGCTCGGGAGTATCTGAAGCGACAGTCGTCAGACATCGTTTTGCAACAATGAAATAATTTAACAATGAAATAATTCCCTCGGGCTGAATTTTCACCGTGGGTTGAAACCGGTTGGAAATTTTCGCGAATTCAGATTTCCGTGTTGTGCGGGCGAAAATGATCTCCGCGTTTATTCACGACAATGGAAACGGCGCCAACCGTTGTGAGGCCCTCAATTTCAATTTTAAAGGACGAGTCGCGCTCGAGAGTCCGATAGATAGAGAAAGAGATAGATAGATAGATATACAGATAGAGAGAAAGAAAAAGAGAGAGAGAGAGAGAGAGAATACAGTCGTCTCGCTATTGCTAGGCTTCCTACGTCAATCTGTGTACACTCACTGAAGCCAACATCAACGGCGTCGAAGTGTATCGATCGAATCTAATCGCCGTGATTGAAGCCCCGATTGAAATCCGATATTCCTGTTTTTCCGCTCGTAATTTTACGGGGGACGAAATCATCGATATCGCGCATCTTACGGCGAACAATCGACGGATACGACATCGAAACGAAATTGTGGAACGCCACTTTTCGTGTCGATCTGAAAAATCCGGTTGGCGCTTCCGACGATTACAATTATACTTTTTTCCCTCCCTACGCCGCGCTTCTTTCTCTCTCTCCCCTTTTCTTTCTCATTCGAGCGTAACCTCACTTTCGCGCCTAGGAACAGTTAGAAGCAACATTGCGGAATACCGTAAACCGGACTTACTGGGGCGTGGAATAGTAATTGCCGGAATAACGACGATACGCGCGTAATCGATGTGCAAGCCGCCGCCGATAGCGACCTCGACGTTATATGAGAAATGAAAACAATCGAGAAATAATTGAGACTCGCCGAGAGAACCGTGGGACCTTTGATGATCAATGTGCGTTTCAAGATCGTGATTTCAAGAGTTTAATTTCATGCGGTTAATTCCTTTTTTTTTTGTTTTTAACGGTGACTACATTCTTGGAAATTGTACATTCAGCGTATATATCTTCTATGTGTACACAGTAAAAAATTGTGTATAAATAACGATCCATTGAAATTTTTTATTTACTTTAACGTAGGAATATGCCAAAATGTACATAAATGTACGTTAAATTAACGTGCTCACTTTGTTAACATGTTACTTTTTAATGTATTTATCTTGTTAAAATAATGTCGAAATTTCAATGGACCGTTACACAAAATTTTTTACTGTGTACATGGTGATCGTGTGATGGCCCTTTTTTTGCAAATATAACAGCACCTTTTTAGAGACGGTCGAAAATAGCGACTTAATTATACGTCGTGGATATCGACATTCGGAGTCGACATTCGGAGTCGACATATTCTGCGCGAGTTGTCAGTCGATTGAAACATAGATCACGATATGAATTATGAGGACATTCACCCGTCTCGCGATTAAATTTATAAATCGATCTGGCCCGTATGAGTTATTTCTAATTTAGCCGGCGGCGAACGCGTGCATTTAATTTTGCAATAACGTCTGGCATCGAAAGATTGAGTCGCTGCTTGCGTACGGACTTATGAATAGTCATAGAAAGTTGACTCTGCTCTCTTCGCCTCCTTCCTCCTCATTCAGCTGTATACATGTTGTATAAATAGTTGAAGCTTTCAGAAATTTGGACGTAAAATAAGTCGAAAAAGAAAAGACGGTATTGGGAAACTGACAGCGAAAATAACGAATTCTGTTATCACAGCATAGATTTTTTTATTCCTCCAATATTAAGGTAGTTGCAGCGCTGAGCGCCGTATTTTCAGCTGCGCGTCGAGGGGGCCACTCATGAATTGAGTATTTCTAAAGCAAAATTACGTTCCCATACATTTATTTCACTACGTAAATAATAAATACTGATTTGAAACGAAATCGAAGTAGATACACAATATTACAAATACGAAAATATTATTCCTCATGTTTCTTATTAATGCAATTTTTATGTATTAGTTGATCGAATAGAGATGCACTGATAATAGAAAAAGGTGAAAGGTAAATGTATAAATATAAAAACCGAGTAAGGTCTCTCATTAATCTTCCGGCACCGTTAATACATTAGAAACTTCCTAACCTCATAAGGAACACGCGTGATCAATTAATATTTTTCGTTCGCGAAAATTATACGATGCGCCGCAACGAAGAGAAAACAATAAGTCGTAGATCGGAGAAAAGCGTGCACGACCGTCGTGAGCGATTTTATCGCGGTTACGGGTGAATGAACGGTCGGTTGGCTAAAAATTCGGTACATTACCACCACCGGCACCACGTCGTCGGCAACTCGATCTCCCGGAAACACCTGGCGGAAGCTTTTTGCAGGATCGCCGATCGCGCGCGAGAGAGAGGGGCAGAGCACGTATTGACGTCGGCGTGTCATATCCGTGTTAGACCGCGGCGGCAATAAGAAACATTTTCTCGTTGGGTTTCTGCTCGAGCGGCCGACGGAATCGGGTCGAGTCCGGGGAACGCACGTTGCGCTCCGATAGAGTGCACATTATGCAAGTGCATCGCCGCCGAGCGCGCGGGCGCATTTTGCGTCTCTGCACTCTTAAAACGCGAGTACCCCGCCTTCGCCGGACGGCTCGTTATTTTACGCTCGTTGCGTTCCGCTCGCCTTCGCGTTGGCTTATTGTTTCGGAGGGAAGGAGAAAAAGTCGGAGAATTCTATTATGGTGCGAGAGCGTATCTACCCTCAGGAGGGGGGGGGGGCATACACCGATATGATGCATGCGCGTATTAACGAAGTGCTAGGAATGATGTAAACGTGAACCGTGGAGAGAACGGTTTCGGAGGATAGAAGGGAAATTGAGAAAAATATTTCCGCGGTTCGGTGAGAAAATTTCCACCAACCACGGTCACGTATCTCGCGACACTTTAGATGTTATTCGGAGGATCGTCGGGTCCGCTAAACGTAGGAATTCCAGACATTCGTTAATTCGATATTGTTGCCGCGGTTAACCGTGAGAGAGCACTTAGAGGCTGAATTTTCCTGCAGGGCTGAGTTTCGGTGTATCACATTGTTCTTAGCGTTCCGAGCAACACGAGGCGTTTCCATAAATAAATGTAAACGCGCAATCGGACGATGTAATCTCATGGTTGCGTATTTAAGTTTGAATCGTGGATAATTGATGAGGAAAGTGAGGTGTATAAGACGTTAAAATATTGTGTTATTAGATAGGGATAAGATCAGTGAGAAGGGGGAGGGGAGAGAAGAAAAAGAAAGGAAGGTGAAAGAAGTGGCGGAACACTCGCGGGAATTTCTTGTCAACGTTTCAACGAGAGGGCAAACTTCGAAGTCTTTCATACGTACTTTTGTGAATCGATAGTTAACTGTTTGCAGTTAATTGCGAATCGAGGACAGAACCGCTCTAATAACGTCGCGATGCGACATAAAAATATCGACACTTCGATTTTATTATTTCGATGCTTTGACGTTATCGTTTTTCGCTTGTTATCTCTGAGAATATGATAATTACTTACGCTTTCACCACACCGAGTTATCGCCCTTCGAAACCAAATGTTGTTCATTAACACTAACTATTTACTAAGCGAAAGGTAGTTTCAACTAAGTGACTACACCAAGTTTTCTGCATGGATTATAAATAACTTTTATTATTACACTTTTGGATTAATGTGATTATTATATTGTTCACTTACAATCTATAAAATAATTAGTTATATTGTCTGGTTACATATGTTTTAATCTAAATCTCGCCGGTACTGTCACAGCAAACACGATGCAAAAGTTCGCTTCTTAGACAAATACGGGCAACACGATACTCTTCTTGTAGTCCTCAAACTTGTTATCGTGTAACTCCGATTTGTCGATCACCGTTTCCAGTATCATTTGGATATTGTCTTCTTTAGCCGATGTTTCAAAGTAGGGAATATCCATCAACCGGCACCAAGTTCCTACTTCTTCCGTGGAGGCATGTCTCGTGAAGTCGGGAGTGTCGCTCTTGTCTCCGATTACGACGAAGGGGACATTACCAGCTTCTCTGATGTTTATCCGGTAATTGAATATATATCGCCACATTCTTAACTTGGCGAAACTGATCGGGTCGCCGACTCTGTAATTCAGCACACAGATGTCTGCGCCAATACAGGATTTCGGGACCCTGATCTCCTGGATGGTCTTCTTGCCGATGATCTTGCAAATCTGTAGCGTATATTTCTTGTTTCTCTTTTTGATGTGCCTGGTCAGGATTTTCATTCCGATGGTATGAATGCTGCTCCCGTTTTCCCCTTTTCCCGTCGGTTCCTTCACAAGACAAGACTTCTCCACTTCTGTGTCTCCCAGTACCACTATTTTCAGCAAAGTGGATGGAGGATCTTCAACGTCACGAAGCCTGTAACTGCTGCCTATGGTCAACGTAGACATCGTCGTGGATCTCAAAAGACAGCCAGGTTACAGAGTTAACCTCTCGGTTACAGAGTTAGACTTCGGACTGTTTGGTTTTTCCCTGAGACGAGCTTTTATACTATCCTGCAGGAAAGATTCTACCAAATTTTGGAAGGGAAGGGGAACTTTCCAAAGGAGAAGGAGGGCTTCTTCGAGAAGGTTCTGTTCTAAGTGTGCTTAGAAACGAAGAAAGGGTCAGCATGAAATTTTTCATTATCTGAAAAATGGTCTTTCACTTTTCCGAATAATTCACTTTTCAAGGATAAGATCCTTAGTCTTTTATATTCTTGTAACAAGGATTTCACTAAATTTCGAAAAGACTTTCCATTCTTGATCTGTCGAAGGGTAGAGTTCTTTTTTTTTCTACGCACAAGGAAAGAGACGAATGAAAGGTTGGAACTCTCTATTTGATTGAACTTGACATCACTATTCTTTTATAAATGGTTCTTTAAGGATTAACTTAATTATCACGCGCAATTTTCCACTCAGTCCATTAAATACCATTTCCTTCTCCAAAATTTTTCGGACATTTCCATTGTTTTGGGGTTCGATCGCGACGCTATCGGATGCGATGCGTGCGGTTGCGTGCGGCACCGTGAGACGAGCCGGATAACCAGAGTTCGATCGGAGGATCTTGGTTGCCGTACTTGAATTACCGCCTCAAATTCCGCGTCGGATTATCTTGCCGAGCGTCTGGATGAACGCCCTAACGGATCGGAGATCTTCCGCGCGGACGACGGATATCTTGTCGCGTGGCGGTAATACGGAACGCGAAACGGCCGTCGTCGCAATGCAAAACTAGCACGTAACAAACTGTACACGGAAAATGCATCAAAAACGCGGAAAGTGTAAGTTCCAATGGCGGTTGTATCGGGCACAAGTCGATGTGGACGATCGTCGTCGTGAACGATGTTCGAAGGACGGTCAACGGTGTCCGAAAAAAATCGTTATCAACGATGTAACGACAATGCGCGGTCGCGTTTGATCTCGATGGCAGTACTGGCGATACGCTGACCGAAGATCGGACACTTCTCGAAGGCGCGACTGACTTGAGATAACAAAGGATCGACGGTCCTAACTGATCTCGACCGACGTTTCACGGTCGCAGCTCGCGAGCTTCTAATGTTTTTCGAAGAAAGCATCGGCATCGCGTATCGATCAGGTGATCGCAGTATGCCGTGTTCCTATTTATTCGCGCGTGTTGTCACACGTGTCGCTGTCGTGAAGGTCGCCGTTCGCGAAGTTTCGACGTATGTGATCGCGTGTGATCACGATATCGCGAGCTCGTGAAGTTCAACGGTTCCAGAATCTTCTCGGAGATTTTCGGAAGAACCGTTCGAATGTCGCACATTCGTTGTCTTAAAAATTATGCTAATTAAGCTGACCTTTTGGATTCCACTATTTATAGAACGGTGAAGTGCCGTTTTCTGAACAGTGGAAAGTTATGTAAAGTAATTTTCTCTTCGTCTCTTGGCGTTAATGTCTGACATCAAGTCCCTGTTAGAAATTACGGTATGTGTGTCGGTTTCGTGGCGCAAGTTGCGATTGATACTTTTTTTTGTTGTTTTTTTTTTTTTTGTAAAATTGGATCGATCGGAATCGAACGTGAGCTACCGCATTGGTGAGCCGATGCGAAACATCGGCGTTCCGTTCTTACTTGATTTTTAACAGGAAAACTTAATAACAGACGTGTACGCGATAGATCGTTAACGGTAAACCGCGTGAACATGAAACTATCCTTGAAGTATGTAAGGATTTGCCGATCGGAAATTGTATAGAGCCGTACAAAGTTATTTCAATCGTGCTTTCTTTTTATCGTATAATTAAACGTAGATTTTAGTTAACGAAATCAGGTTCGTGAAGGTCAATAATAATTTCGCTGTAATTTACTCATAATTTTATAGCGGAAACGATGGGATACGGTAATGATGCTATAATAAAGTCGTTATGTATTTTTTCTGTGCTGTTATAACATAGTTCGCTGTAATATCGCTGTATTATCGTGAGACTCGCGATATTCGATATATTGCTTGTGCGCTTTACAAGTTAAATCTTCCAAATTATCCAACTTCGGTGCTATTATAGTTTAAATTTTATCTCATTTCTCGACATCGAACTATGTTGCGAAACTCATTGCGGAGCATAAAGATCTTTCGTTTGAGTCGCTTACGTCTACAATATTCAATTATTATTATTTAAAGTTACATAATTCCTGATTTTTTGTTTAGCATCTCCTCAATATTTACATACCTCATATATCATGTAGAAAGTGGCATTTTGAGCAATGGAAATGGCATTCTTTGAAAATTTCCATTGCTTTGAGTTAATATTTCACGACATTTTGTAAAGTATAAAAGAATCTAAACCTGTGGAAATTTAAAAATAACATTTCACCATTTTGTATAGAAAGGATAAAGTTCACTTCCAAGGTTAACTTCCGGTTCTTTCATGTTTACTTAGGGGCTCTTGTGGGCCTTATCTTTTGCTAGAATCTTAAAGTGCCTTTTTTCTCAGTTCACTAATGCGTTTTTTTCTAACTCTTACTTTTATGCCGTACTTTCTCTTTTGTTAAATGAATCGGCTGTATTTCCATTTATAATACTCACGTGTTGACTATATATTTTAAATCACCTTTTTATTCTATTCCCTCTTTTCTGTTCTATTCCATTTTAAAGCGACGTATATATATGCTTCGTACTCCATGCTAGGTATGAAGTATTCTAACGTCGAACCTGGTCGGGCTCTTTTGCGGTTCGTAACGATGCAATCGAGGCGCGGCCTTGAAACGCTTTTATTACACGGCAGAACGAATTGTCTCACTGACACAATGGAGTCATCCCGGTGGCGGATTATTACAGAACGATTATGGTTCCGTTCGTGCGCGCTATACGCCATCACAGACCGAGCAATAAAACTCTCCCTTTATCTCCGAGTACTTTCTATTACGTTACGAAGTTCCGGTTACAATTACGTTCGCGTAATCGACAGCGATATATTCAGGGATTTCGATTGATGGAAATTCCACTAACTGACGAAAACATAATAGTGCATTTAATTATTGATTAACACGGAATTGATCGACATGGAACAATTGTACGCTGATACTTACAATTTTTTGTTATTAAATTTTTTAAAAATATCTTTCAATTTCTCTTTTTCATTCACACTTTTCATTCGTTCCAACTAAAATTTATATTAATATTTTTCCTGTAAATTCAAGTTTTTATATGGAGTGAAAATATTGATTTTAATATATGTGTTTTAGCGTAATATAATGTATTATAACAAGCGTTTAATAATTTTCGTAATAGGCTTAGACTCCCATAGTGACGATGGTCACAACAAGAAAACCGGAGAGCAAATTGAGCGAATTACAAACGCGCTCGTATCGATTCGCTTACGTTCGCGATCATGTATTTAGATTGTCAGGCATTGATGTTGTGTAATCTCGTGTACTTTTTATCCGTGACGCAACTTTTTGAGTCCGCTCCAAATCACCTCCCGTGATTATACTAATTTTTTCCTCGTGTCGTGAAAAGAAAATGCACCTCGTGTATGTCGGGGAGCCTGCGGGTCGTACATCCGTTACAAAGATTGTTTCGTGTCGACCGAGTTTTCTCTCGCGGTATCGATCGAAGCGTGGCTCGTTTATCTCGCCTTTTATCCGCGCATCGATCTCGTCGCTTCGGAACGCCCACGATTTCGAGGCCGCTTTCCAACTTTTTTCTGTCCGAACTTTCTCGAATGATTTTCGATCAATTTTTATTGTTCGCTTTACACCGGTCAAATCCCCTCTCCCTCCTCCCGTACCGACAATACTAATATCTCACTTTCTATAATGATATCGCCGCTCGTATTCTTCGTCGTTCGCGACTTTCTCTTTCCGATTCTTTCTTTTATCCATGAGACATTCGTTGTTCCGGAGACTATTATTTTCTCGCCGGTGCAGACTAACGGATATTATTCTCTCAATTAATTTCTCTCGGTGCGTGTCGATGGACCGAACGGATTTCGACGCGGATACGTTCGCTCGAGTTTATCCCGCGTCATTTCCCACGCGGTATCGTTCATCGTCGAGTTGCTCTTTGGTTCCCCCGATGAGTTTGCCCTGTGACAAACAATAAACACGCTTTCCCGTCTTTCACCGCGCTGATGTTTCCAGCGCATTAGGCTGCTTGAAATAATAATCGGGCCGCCTCTTCCTTCCGCTCGCCATCGCGCCGAATAATCCGACGTGCCGGCGAAATTCACGCTCCGATCCCCGCGAATCCCAGTCCAGTTTTTCGTCCGACGCTTCGACGGGCGCGGCTCAAACAAATGCAAATCCGTTAAGCTCGGGACTAAGCTCGGGCTTTTATCGAAAAAAAGCTGTGCCCTCGAAATCGGCGGCCCTTCGCGACGACGAACCGCAAGCTCGGTGCCATCGAGGAGAAGCGACGCTTTTTAATCCCTGCGAACGCGTCCCGGAACCGGCGGCTTTCCCATCCTAAACGTCCGCATAAATACGCACGGAGAACGGTGAAAAGGTGCGACGCGGAGAAACAGCGAGAAATAGAAATAAACCGATAAAATGAATCTGCATACACAGGCTGGGCACGCACATAGCAACTTCCCTTTCGTTCGCGGATGTGAAAAAATCGCGAGAAAATTCGATCATCGGGATAAAGGTCGAGCGTGCAATCGTGCAGCATTCGATTGGAAATTGTCTCCGTGAATTTCTCGCCGTCATTTTCGCAGGAGCACGTCGCGAGCGAAGTGATCGATCGATCGGTCGGTCGACCGGCAGTTGGTTGCTTGCCGATAGACGCGAGCCTGTATCGCGTCTTCGACGTTGGGGCACCGTTGAGATATTCGCCGGAAGAAAAACGCCGCGTGCAGAAAATGTCACGACATTTAACTCCCCCGATACAAATAACATTCCGGTTGAAATACCAATCCGGCCGGCCGACACGAAGGCCGACGATCCTGGCAAGCCTGCAATTTCGTAAAGCGCGAAACAGAGAGTCGAGTCATCTGATTAGCATACGATCTCTCTTCCTCTCGGTCTCTTTCCCTCTTCCTTGCACGTTACTCGGCCAATGAGAACCCTTTCTCTGCAGCATCGGAATAACAAGGTTGCCGTGTCCCTCTCCTCCGAGGAGGGATTACACCTCTCCTCGACTAATGCGCAAAGTCTTTCTTCACGAATCGTTCTTACACTTTACACCTTTTTGCGCGCGCGATTCGCCGACCTTTTTTTTACCACCTTCTATCGTATTATTATTTCGTATGACTTTCCGTATCATTAGTCGTGTAATTTCATCCGTCATCCGCTCCGTTACGAGTGACAAGCCCGCTGCTCTAAGAACAACCGGTCCTCATAGCGCATAATTAATACCCACTTCTTCATTCCCCCGCCTTTCTTTTTTCTCCATTCTTCAGTTTTATCCATCGAACCGATAATCACGCTCCCCGATATGACTCTGGCACGTTGCCCCGTTGCCGTCCAATGAACGTCCCCATTTCGGAAACGTCCTTCGCGCGAGAGGCGACGAGCCAACGAGGTTGTTCCCTCGGACTTTGATCGCGCAAACGACGCGATATTCTATATTCGGGGGAGGTGTTCGACCGCGGGTTTACCGTGGAATACGCAAGATGTGGCAGGAAAGTACGGTCCCTCGGTCCTTTCTTTTTTTTTTCCCCTTTCCACGACTCGTCCCGAGGCTTTCGCGCGTATTTTGCGGTTTACACGAGCGGACGCCGCTCGCGCTCTGCTCGACGTTGTTTAACCCTACTCCCACGAGTCCGGGCAAGTGTTCTGGAAATTGGTATCGCGACGATGGACCGTGTGTTCGCGGGCGAGATCCGCCATTATAATCCCCGCTTTTTCGTCCGGTTTGCAGACGAACGGATCGGAGAGCGAATCGAAACTGTAATCATCGCGACCGCGAGCTCGCATATTTGTTTGTTGTTTCGTCACGCGTCCACGCACGCTCTATGGAGCTTTGTGATAGGAATCTGCTGCTGCAGCATGTTAGAGGCTCGACCGTGCGCGTTTAATCCCGTTGATGAACGTCAGCACGTAAAGTTGAGGTCTTAGCGGGAGGATCCGATATCGATCGAGCATGCCCGGACAATGTGTGTTAATTACCGCTCAACACCCGCTGGTAAATCGGAGAAATTTATCCAGCGCGATCCACGCGCGCCGAATACACCCAATGATTGCTCAAGTTCGCCCGCGGCGTTACCGCTCGCGATCGACCGACCCATAGCGATATCGGTGAAGTCCCTTGATTACAAAGACTTAGACAATCTTTGGATTTCGATACGAAGCGGCGTCGATAGTTTTCGTTTATTTCCAGGGATTCGAATTATTATAAGGTTAATCGTTAACGTATTTGTGACCGCAGTGCGTGTTGTATGAATTTCCGTAGAGATTTCGTCATTGGACATTGATTTCTTACATTGATTTAGTACACAGTAGGACATTTTGCGCTGGAAACGGTCCGCTGAGGTTTCGTGTTGCTTCAACACGGGGAATACGTCGGAACGCATACGAATATGCGGATATCAACGAATATTAAAAAGGTATGCACAAATATAACGCTAAATTAACACATTTATTTTGTCAACATATGTTAACATTCACATTTACATTTACCTTGTCAATATATATCGACACGACGAATGTATCGGCAAGGTGAATGCATCAATTTACCATTAAGTTTGTGTACTTTTTAATACGTTCCCCATGTTGGGGTAACATAAAATTTCATCGGGCCGTTTTTAACGCGAAATTTCCCACCGTGTACAAACAAGTAAGAGTACACGTTATGGTTCAAGCTTATTCAGTTAAAACGAAATAAGAAAGATGGTACTGCGAAGCATAAGAATGACGAAAATCACCTTTCCATCAAGTCCATCGATGTTTCAAATTTTATCACTCTGTAGGAAGTACGACCGGTTAGTTCATTGCTTTTTTTCGCAGCATCGATTGTTCCCGCTGGTTCGTTTCAAAGTTCGATGAGAAATCTGATCGATCCGTAGCCTGTATTCGAGGGACTCTAGATATCAGCAGCGGAAGCTGTCGCGTTTCGGTCGGGATTACCGCCGCGTAATACAGCCCGGGACACCGCGGGATACAAATTTTTGATCACCGGGTTACCCGCCGTGGTTTACGCGCTCCGCAGTTTACAACGCGGTCGTCCATCGGCGTTCGCCTCCGCGCCCGTCCGTGTACACGCCCCGGAGAACGCCAATTAAGATCAGTCCGGCGCGGCGGGAATAATCCTAAGGATAACGGTTAATGGAGTGGCGGGTCGGACGGATGCCTAACGACGCTGCCCTCGATACTACGAGCGCTGGCACGTTGCCCGCCGAGCACGACGTTCGCCTCTCTCGCGACCGCCGCGTCCCGGAGCGCCCTTTCCCCGGCGCGAGGGAGCCTCGGCTTCCGGTCGAGCGCGCGCCTCTAGCCGGAATAGAGCGGCGGCTCTCTTTAACTGGGTTACCGCACATGCTCGAGCACCGGCGTACTCTCCAGCAACTTTCCTTTTGCCCTTGGAGAGAGATGTGGAGTGCGGGGGGTGAACGTCGCAACCCCTTTCTTTTTCTCCTCCTTGCCTCCTCCTTTTTTCCTTCGCTCGTTCCGCCACCCCCCCGTTCTCCTATCTCAATTTCTTTATCGTCCCTCGTTTCTTATACCGCGTGTCTTCGCTAGATCCTCTCTCTTTCTCTCTCTCTCTCTCTCTCTCAGCTAGGTCGGTCAGCGTGACGCAACGGTATCATTGTCTGAACGTAGTAGAATGCGGCGGCTCCTTTCCCAGGGACAGCGCCGTGAGGTAT
This sequence comes from Dinoponera quadriceps, assembly GCF_001313825.1. NCBI lineage: Eukaryota > Metazoa > Arthropoda > Insecta > Hymenoptera > Formicidae > Dinoponera > Dinoponera quadriceps. Next base: position 95,768 of record NW_014557093.1, on the reverse strand, counting down.
ATCCGTGGTCGGTCTCTCTTTCTCTTTTCTCTCCTCTCTCTCTCTCCCTCCCTCTCTGTTTCTCTTTTCCCTTCCGTACCGTCGACGTACTCCTTCGCGGATCTTCTGCGCGGCACGCTTTTCTCAGCGTCGCGATGGCGCGATAACCGAACGAAAGCGAGATGGTCTAGATGTAATCTGTCGTTCGGAGCGATGCCCCGTGAGAGAGCATTGTTATGGGGGATAATGTGCTTAGTGGTAATACAAGATGTCCTGGGAGCGGCGCATTACGGATATCTCGGCGATGTTTCCCGGAGGAACGATATTAATAGGTTCGTGTACGGCTCGGTGATACATCGCGATCGTGATCGGAGGTATAAACGCGGCTCCTCCTCGGCGTACATCTTTCCTCGGAGTCACGGCGTCTTTGGATCTTTTTTGTATTATTATTGATGCGCGTCTTGGTAATTATATGTCCAGCCATCCGGTTACTTTTTTCTCACCTCTTGTCACTTTTTTGTACAATATATAAATCAAGATATAAATCAAGTTGGGATTTCGTCAACGCAAAATGATTAGAGGGGAATGAAATTCCGTCGACGTGATCCGTCTTCCTTGAATTTTCCGTGTCGAATAATTTTATAATCGGGCCCTGCTCGAGTTTCAAGTTTCGCGAAGCAAAAGTCGCTTAAAGGCTTGCATAATGGACTTTCTATGATATGCATATTCCGTTTGATCTCGTACGCTGATCTCGTTCGCTCCGTGTTACCACGCGGAACGTAGAAATGCATAAAACGCGCACGTATAAAATATCAATTTTCCGCCCTTGTAACGAGGCATATTTGCCGATTACAAGTCGGAGCGTGTGGATTAAACGCTCCGCTCAGGCTGTGCTAATCTCGGCCGATTAGAAGAGAGACTATCGAGGGTCCACGTACGGATGTGAAAATTCCGCACGGTCCGGTGGGCGTTCGTAAATCAATCGAGCGTTTACCCTTTGCCCGCGAACCCTTCGTACGAGCCAACGACCACCCTCCGCCGCGAATTACGATGAAGAAGCGGTCTCGACTTCTATAAATAAGGATTAGCGGGGTGTAGGGGAAGTACGGGGGAGAGGGAGTCGCCGTCAGCAGCCCTTAGTGCACGGCCAATTTTACTCGAAGGCCTGACCGCTACGAGCGTGCGAGTCCGCTTTCTTTTTTCCGGTGAATTAATTATTTGCCACTTAGTGCTCAGTGAATAGTCGAGAGAATCATCCACAGAGTCATAGTTTCTTCAAGAATCATCCATCGACTCATAGTTGATACGAGAATTATTTATGAAACTGTTCTCATCGTCTTATGATCGCGTCGTAGTTTACAGAAGAATAACTAATCATTGATCGAAAAATACATCCTGAATTAAAGCTCGATATTATATTTGCAGACTATCGATCGACCCTTTTATACGCGAGAGCTAATCTAATCTGACCACCGACACGTGTTCTCTACGAAAAAAAAAATAAAATTATCGCGAAGAGTATCTCGAGTGTAGCCGTAAAAAAGAGCGGTGCCTGCATTATTTATTTTGACGTAGGTAAACTAAAAAAGCGTCTTGACGGTAAAACCCCCAAAATTAGTTGGAGTATCTTCAGTCCTCTTATATGTACGCTGAAAAATGTAAACTCGTCGCAAAGTGCAGAACTTGAATTATTCAGAATTGCGGCGCTCCACTTTCCGACGAAAGCGGACAGAGCGTCCTTCAGACGAAATCTCGAAATATTCCATGTAATTCTTTTTTCCCCCCTTTTTTTTCTCGGAATATTCGAAAATAATAGCTCGCTCGCGTGTCGCTTTCCAATTAAGCACCGGGTAACCCAGGAAAATACAGGTTTGTTAGCCGTGTGGCCAATCGGGTGACCATTGTCGACACGTGGCGAGCAAGGTTACCGGAACCTCCTCGAGCGATCCTGCACATTCACGTGTACCTGCTATATAGATCGAATCGACGAAGGAACAGGAGGCGAAGGAAGAGAAGGAAGGGGAAAGTGAGGATGCGGTTGGCAGGAATAGTGCCAAACGGACGCAATTTCAATTTCGAGACTCTGATTTATTCCCATCTCGACTCCCCTTCCGAATCTTCCGAAGTGGTTCCCCCTCCCTCCCCCCTTCTTCCACCGCGCGTTCTCACCATCTTCACCATCGAAGACACGCTCGAACGTCCTCGACTCCTGCGGACGATACCAGGCATCTTTTCGAGGGTCTTAATCGTTTCTTCCACCTCGCGCGACGATTTATCCCTCGGGCGGCCTCTTCTTTCTCTCTTCCCGCCGGGGATGATAATGCATATGTCGAGTATCGCCATTATCTGATTCGAGACTCTGAGATGTCCTCCCTCTCGAATACGCGCCGCCGTTATACTCGGAATATCGCGTTTATATTACGTTTCCTTGTTCCGTATTTGTACTAGGCTCTCCCGACGTCGCGATAGAATGCGTGACATGTATTTTTATCGATCAGCCGCATCGAGGGGAATCCCGATGAGTTTCACCGCTCGCCGAACGAAGAAGGCTCGCAGTTGTATTTAATAATTCTGTCTACTGTAGAGCCACAAAGCAGCAGCGCGATCCTTCTTTCTGTTGTGAAAAAAATTTCACAGCGATCACAGAGCGAGATCACACCGCGAATGCTTCTCGCGCTTCATCTCGAGAAGCAATCCTTCGTAATTTAATCGCTATTTAAAGCGCCGGAATGTCGGGGAAAAACACGTATGTTGTTTACGTAGAAATGGAGAAATTCAAGCCGATCGACATCATATTTACTATTGATTTATTGGTTACTACAGATTGCACGAGAACATCGCGCCAAGAACGCCGCCGGGTAACGTTTGTAAGTTTCGCGTTCTCGAGTTACGCCGCTAAATAGTGAAACGGTTCGATTTTTTCTTTCTTTTTTTTTTTTCGTTCCGACGTCGCAGAACGACGCACCCCCCGCGGAAACGAGGTTTAATCCGGCCGTGCCCATTTTTTTCGGGGGCGGAATCCGACGGACGAAATAATCCGGCGAGGCGCGCCAGGTGGTGGAATTTTATCGGGAACACGTCTACAGTTATCTCACGCTCCCAACGAGACAATCAATTCGGATCGCGGGAGATAATGCGAACAGCGGAAACCGTATAACCAACGGCGAGAGCCAATATGGAAGTGGCGCCTTCCACTTTCCCGAAGGAGATCCTTATCGAGCTGTAGTCGTCGCCGACGACGGCGTGAAATCTATCGGGCTAACTTTAATCGAGGTCCTCTCTCGTATAAAACGCGGCGGGAAACGGGGCGCCGATGTAGCGTCGTCGTCGCGACCGCCTTTTAAATTGAGATATTACGAGATGCGTTATCGCTCTCGGCGGAAACGTTTTAACTTTTACGCGCTCGGCGGTTTCGCGCGTTGCGTTTACCTCGGGCACAACTTTTTCACGTCGAGTGGCTGGAAACGGAATAATGGCGAGAGCGATATAAGCCACTTACACGTGGCCGATGCGGCGTTTCGTTCGCGCAATCCGCGATGTCTTACTAGCTTACGTTTGTTTATTCAAGTAGTCGAGGCCGGCGCATGTTCGCGATCCTCTATCTCCATCGTTTATTCTACGCGAATGCACGCATCCTGATTTAATTACGCCTCGATGTACACACTTCTATGTATGTGGGAGTTGTACATTCGCCTATTTCGCGGCATACGCAAGAAGTACAAAGTAAAACGTTAATTAATTTCTATTTAAATAACAAATATTCGCTGTGATTTAAAAAGCATTCAGTAAAAAGTCACTTGGTTTGACGGATGGAATCTCGTCTTTGGTTGAGATTTGTTTTCACAGTAATCTCGCACTCGAAGTCCTCAAGTAAAATGCAGATTCGTCTGTTGGTGTCCCCGCCCGCGACTTCCTTTCCCGCGACGTAATTCATAATTTATTTTCCCGGCTGCAAAAGTCGACAGGTGTCCTTCACGCTGGTAGCGAAGCAACTCCCCTGTTTTCTTTTTTTTTCTTTTTTTTTAATGCGAACACCCGGTGTGCGCATAATGCGAAACGGGACGCAACAGGCCGGAAATATGGTGAAATAGATGGATGGCGATAGGATTGCGTCTAGCACCCCAACGAACGTTGTTCTGTTGCTCGCTTCGAACTCCATCGCGCCTGTCGAAGGACGAGGGAGAGCTGATCTTTCCTTACCGCAGACGAATACGTCGGTGTGTATTTTAGTTCGACAACGCGATAGTTCCTATTATAGATGAGAGACATTTATTCTTTCTCTGATAATTATCGGTTCGAGCGGATTAACCGTGGATGAATAATTAAAGGTCACGCCTTAGCTATACGTATTTCCACGTCACGTAGTTTTACGAACGTAAGATATAATAAGAAGCTCTGGGCGAAATTAGAATTAGACAAGAAAATCTTTGAACACGAAAGTCCGATATAGCATATCGGATGAAATTTTCAAAATCCCTCATTGATTCTGTATAAATAAACCGTGTTTACAACCGTGTGCGTCCGTGTGAATTTAAATATCGTTCATATGCGAGTCGTCGGATAGAAAATAATGCACATACAAATATCTCGATGAGTAGTCTTTGAAATCGCACATACCAGATGAAACACATCAGCGGTGTGTCGGAGATCATTTACCTCCGCGAGCATGGATTCCGGTTTAATTATAATCGTTAATACTTCACCCCCCCGGCGGATTTCCTGTCTTCGTAATATTCTAGTTCCGGCGAGCATTAATTTCCGAAGTTCCCGCCGGTCTTATTTTCGGCGAGTGGCTTCTTCTATTTTTACATCGCGAGAAATGCAAGACTCTCGAGCTCCCGGTCTTTTTACCCGGGGAATTATTCCGAATTTATCTCGGTGCTTCTGCACCTCCCGGTCGCAGATGTTAATCTTTCCAATCGAATCACCAGTCCGCGCACCGTTCTTCCGCGAGGCCGAAGAAGCTCGATTTTCTTTTTCGCCGTAAATCTCCGCGGATAAATTAATACCGATCCCCGATTGGAATTTACGCGCGAACTTTTCTCGCCCGCGGAGAGTGCATTACGGCAGACCGGCGAAGTTTGACGTCACGGTTTGCTATCGAGACGCAGCCACATCTCACCCGGCTCTTTCGACGAGCCTCCGCTCTCTCAGGTTTGCCCATGTAAATGCGGCGGAATTGGAGTTTCTGCGAGAAGAAAAGCTCCCGAAGAGTCGCGAGACCCTTCGGAGAGTTCGACGTTCCCCATTCTCGTCGCATTTACGCCTTTCCTCTCAATGTGGCCGCTGAGAATTCAGCCATGGGCCTTCCCGGGGAAAAAAAAGAGAGTGAGGACGCAAGACGAAAGAGCAGAGGAAGGAGGAGGGGTGACGTTGCCGGTTGTTGGCGAACGAGGGGTGAGGCGGGAATAGGTGGAAGAGAAATGCAGATTGAAAATCTGCGGCCGCCCCTCGGAGGGTGCATCAGCAAGAAAATTGGGGCCGGGCGAGAATAATACGTGCCGCGGGGGACGAAGAAAACGGGCGGGGGGGTCTTTTTCCACCCCTAGCGCCCGAAATATGTTAATTACATTTGGACACCGCCGCCGACAGCCCTCTGGCGTCGCGGCGCGGATATTACAATGGCGGGGATTCGCGTAAATAATGCCGGCGGAGCCCGTAACTCATTTCTTTCGTCGGGATCGGCGAACCTGCCGTTATTTCGCGTGGAAACGAGAAGATAGCGCGTGTCTCTTCCTATCTCCTCTCTTTCACCCTCTTTCTTTATCCGCCCCTCGTTTCGCACGCCCACGTGCGCGTCGAATATAATAAATCAAGTTCGAGGCGAAAACTTCTCCGTCGCGACTACGTCGTCGTATCGCCTGACACGTTGAACATTAATATGTTATTCAGACGGTCGTTGAGAGCGCAAAACGTACACCGGAAAAAAAAGACATCTGGTTGCACGACCCAAACGTGGCTCTCATAACCACAGAAATTCTGTTTCCTTCAACCGAAATACACGCTGGTTGTTCCCTTTCTAGTTAATATAATTTTAATAAAACTTTTTTGTAGAAATTGCAAATGTTCCTTAACGATACCCCGTAGCGATTGGCTGCAGAAGCACTTGGAAGAGCGAATTCTGCTGTGAAGTAAGACTTCGATACGTCACATTGTTCTTGGCGCTTCACGCAACGCGAAATTTCCATAAATAAGTGCGAAGCTTGACGATGTAATCCTGCGGCTATACATCCATGTCCAGATCGTAGATAATTTATGAGAAAAGTGAGATGCACAAGACGTTAAAATATAACGATATATAAGGATAAGATTAGGGAGGAGTGGAGAAGAATAAAAGAAAGGTAGAAGAAGAATTGGCGGCAAATTCGCGGATCTCGGGAACTTTTTATCCGTTTCGACGAGAGAACGCACTTTACCGCGAAGTCTTTGATACGTTCTTTTACAAATCGACGGTTAACTTCGCAGTTAATTGCGAATCGCGAGCAGAACCGCTTTAATGACGTCACGAGGTAATGTTAAAATATTGACACTTCGATTCGGTTATCCCGATACTTCGACGTTGCCGTTCCTCGCTTGGTACCTCGAAGAAAACTTTAATTACTTACGACGCACTTTCGCCACGCCGAATCCCCGAGTTATCGCCCTTCGACATCGAAATGTCGATTATTAACGCTGACGTTTACGAAGAGTAACGAATATAGTAGTTTCCACTATTTCAATTTTTTGCGGATCATATACAACTTTTATTATTTCACTTTTAGATGCACCGATGTACTGATTACAATTTTCAGTTATAGTATGAAGTAATTAATGTATTCGGTTATATTGTTCAGTTACGCATGTTTGAATCTCATTCTCGCGGCTGTAATCACCGCAAATACTATGCAAGGCTCACTTCTTAGGCATGTAGGCGTACATTCTTCAATTGGCTGAAGGTTGCCTGCATATTTTTTCTCTTGCTTTATATGTATTAAACGTTCGATGGGAATGTCATCTTACGTTCCTGAATATTTACACTATCGTTTTGAGTTTGACGGACGAACATCTGTGTCTTCCACATGGAAGATCTTTACACGCCTCCGCGTCCAACCACCATTTACATCACGAATCTTTTTCAACATCTGCAAACATAAAAAAAGACGCCAGTCATATTTTCGGCTTCGTAACGTCAATTGTTCGCGTTAATCATACGGTAGAAAGCTGTTAAGAGTTGCTTGAAGAAAAAAAAAAAAGCGAATGAAAAAACGTGATCCCGCTTATGTCGTGCATCGCATGACTAAGTCCCACGCTTGTTTGCCCACGGATCGCTTCTTCTCGCTTCTTATGTATCATCGTTGATGAAAAACACGTAACCGTTTTTTTTCCCGCACGAACTACGTGTGCTCATAGACATTCCGCCGCGACGACGTAACCCCGCGAATCACGTGGGACGATCGTAACGTCCAGCGATTTTACACGGTGTCTCTGGTTAATGTTGGATGAGCGTCGCCGATCAGAGCAGATTAAAAGCCGTGTCATTCGCAGCCGTTCAAAATCGACAGATTCTGTCTTTCCGTTGTTGTTGTTGTTACATCAAGATTCGTTTACGTTCTCCGCGATCGTTGCGATATTCGACCAGAAGGTTGTCTCGTATCGGTAACCTGTTACAGTCACGATTAAATGTTCTTTCCCAAGATCAAAGGTCACTCGAAAGGTCGGGTCAGAAATCGTTCGGCAGTTTTTTCGGCAATGCAAAAAAAAATCAAAGGTCAACGACGAGAACGAGAGGGAAATCAGTTGAGGCGATTCGATCGAATTGTTGTCGTCTACGGCTTCAAGTCATCGCACGAACCGCCGTGTCGCTGGGAATATCGATGGAAGGCAGACAGGCGAAGGTTGAATCACGAATAGAACGTACTATTTTTTCTTCACTAATTTTTCCCCGAACCGTACGCATTGTTCTAGCCGGTCTTAGAAGAACTCTATGAACACACCGTGTGTGCGCCCGCGCGGGCAGGTAACGACGCGGAAACCGACGGAATTATTAACGCGAGTTCCAGCCGCGCTCGACAAGGTTCTCGGCTGACAGTCTCGGCTGGGAATTTTGCTGAATTACATCGGACTCGCGCTCCGCCGACCGTGAGGGAGCCAAATTAATCGATTAATTTCGTCGCATTCTAATACGGGGCTGAGCGCCATAGGCTCTCTCGCGCGACCAAGGAAAATTGCGCGTCAAAGCGGCACCGCGCGCATCGTGTGCATTCGATAGTTTGCGCAATGCGTTAGGAAGCCGCGCGTCAAAATCGCGGCGAATAGTTCAATCTCTGTAATGAATCGACGGGAGGCGCGCGCCGACATTGCGAAATCCCTCGCGTGTTATTACGTCGGCTCGTTTACCACGTTGCGACGTTGCTGTTCCCCGCGGCATTTATTTCGCGATCGCGACTTGAGCGCGCCTCGCACTTACTCAAAATTCCACCGTTGCACTTAATAAGGGAGAGATGCGCTCCTAATGAAGCGACTGTCATCGCGCTGACACGGTACTTCTGTAGAGAGAGAGAGAGAGAGAGAGAGATATTAGTTACGCTTTCACGTCTCGATAATTAGCAAGCGATCTTGACTCTTGGCGCGTCTCTCCTACTCGATAATATGTGAATCGGAATCGCGAAGTAGCGCGATATATTAATATTATTGTGTGTAGCTTTAATACTGAAATGGAAATAAGATCGGGATAATAATGAGCTTGAAGTACGAACAGCTTGTACGTCATCTTATCGCGTGTGCCATTTTCCAGATTGACGAAATCCGACGAGATCTGGATTACGATTTGAATATCCCGGCTGGATGCGCGATTAGGTATGCAGATGCTGCAGGGGCATCCGCCGCAGTTTCGTATTACCGAATTATCGGATTAAACGTAGGAATTAAGGTTTTAAATCCGCGGCTCAACTCGTTGCGCCGCTTAAGCCGCCACTCATTAAAATTGAAGACTCGCGACACCTCTCTCCCTCCCCCCCCTCTCTCTCTCTCTCTCTTATATCAAACTCACGAGGCCGAAGGTAATTATGTGCACGATAGATGACGACGCGACATGGCGAGTTTAAATCGCTCCGTAGGAGACGACGCGAGAATCGAGGTTGACTATTGATTTGGATTACCGCGAATTCACTTACCGATATTATACACTGTTAGCGAAAGATTGACTGAAACGCAACGATCTTACGCTTGAAGTCTTAATTAGAACGAGTTATAGTGTGAAGACGCGTTAATACCCGTCGTTATCGTCGGTGTCACCTCGGGATATCTCGTCGAAGGTGAGAAATGTACGACAATGTTTCGCCCGAGAACGATAACTCGGCGCAGTCGGTCCTAATGAAAAATACCGATTGACGAGGCCGAGTAGAAATTACCGTCCGCGGATAACGCGCGACACGATACGTATAATCCCGGCTCTCGGGAAGACACACTGTCGTGCCGTGTAAGAGAGCAGCCGACACCTCTTGTAGGCTTAATGCAGAATTGCAGGTTTTCGAATCAGCCCAGCGAACAGTCCGCGGCCCCGGTTGATTCTCATTAAAAACGGGATGCAATAGACACACACGCTCGCTCGTTGCTTTTGCGTGCGATCGCAATCGAGCGGCCGAACGATGGGACGTGATGAGGCCCGGAGGAAACGAGCCTTCCAGAAGCGAGTAAAATATTTTCCGCGAGCGATAGCGCGTGGTCCGCGCGACTCGTGCACTTTGCGCCGCTTCAGACGCGATAATTAATATCGCCGTGATGACCTGGATCCTGCTTAGTCGCACGGACGTTGTTTCACGCACAACACACACACACACACACACCGAGTTCTCTCTCCGTTTAATTTCGTTCCTCTCGTTTCGTCGTCGCGTTACTTTGGATGAGATCGCGCCATTTCGGGAGGAAGCAGAGTCTCGAGAAGCAGCTCTCGAGTGCGGCGACCCTATTTCACAGCAATCTTATCGTTTTCTGCGGTAATTATAACCGTAAAGAAAGAATCGGAAAAAAGCCTGCATTCCGGCGATAGAAACTATCGCGGCGCATATAAATAGGACACCGACCGGCGGAACAATGCAGCGTACCCCGCCTCCCCCGCCGAGGAGCGGCGAGGTCAGGGAAGATCCTCCGAAACGTCAAGCGCGACGAGCCAACAAGACGAACGGAGAGGTGGCAGCGACGCCGGCCGGCCGGCCTCGTGGAAGAAAGAGGCTTAGCCTGGCAATTAATTAGCGTGCGGGGTTAACGACTTGCTCGAGAGAAAGAGAGAGAGAAGGACAGACAGACACGTAGGTGGGCTTCGCCTCACGAGCGGCAGCGCGGGAGTAAAAATTACGGCGGGCCGGTGTGCGCAGCGCGTTGCATTACCCCATTTGCCCGCCGCGACCGCCATAAAGCGTACGTAATACATCCTGCTTATACGACGAGGCGAATCAGCAGCGCCGACGGGGTGAGAAAAAGGGGCGAGAAAGCGAAAGGGTGAGCGAACGAGAGAGAGAGAGAGAGAGAGAGAAGGGGGGAGACGTGCTGCTCCGAGCAGACGGCGCGTTCGTGCTTTCGAGCACTGAGCGTGCCTCACAATTGTTATCTAAACACACGAACATACGTACGTTACGAGAAGAGCTGGCGGGGGGTCGGTCTCGAAGGAAGCTCGAGCTTCGGGGCGAAGGAAATGGCGAAAGTTCCGGGACGCGACGTACGGAGACGCGGGCGGGAGGGAAGGAGGAGGATGTCGGGGCCGCGCACGATTCGAGGGGTTGAGAGGCGGGAAAAGTTTACGACGCCGTCATAATTCTCTCTCCCGGTATTCATTTAGAAATTTCACATCGATCATCACTACGCCGTATTAAAGGGAGGGGGGGGGGATGCACGCTTACGGTGCGCGAGAAAAACATCGCGACGGGGAAGACGCGCGCGCAGCATCGTCTTTGGAGAAACTTACCAGCGGCCGGCCTTTGTTTCACGATAAAGACGGTTTTACGGCGGACTTCGCCGTGAAACGGCGTTGCTATTAAGCGATACGCTCGAGTACGTCCCGGAGTACGTGTGAACCTTCCGCGCGATCGCGCTTGGTTACTCGCGAAATCGAAAAACGCTTTTTCCCCTCGCGTCCGTCGCGAACAGCCGGAGGGGGGAGGGGAGGGGGGGGGATTTGTCGCCGCGTATTTTTCATTTAGCCCGCCCGTTTCCCCGGGGTAAGAAAACAATCCAATCTCTACCGCGAACGTAGTGACAGCGTCGTCACAATGCCTGGGACCTGTTATCCGTCCCGCCGAGTCGTTACATCGAGTACGTGACGTCGCAACGGTGACGGAAAGGAGGAAACTATTTTCGACCCGCCCGGTTCCGTAGGAACTTCCGTTATTGTATTTGTCTATCGAACACGTCCCTCCAAGTTTCCAAACGAGTTCGCGTGTAAAGGGAAAAAAAAAAATGAATAGATTTCCGCCGGCGCGGAACGAGACGATGTTTCAAATATAAGGAGGGAATACGAATGGAAGGTGTTTGACGGGTTTTTCCAGTTAAAAAGCACGATAATGTTTACAGCGCAGGTGTATTCCCGGGCCGTGTCTCTTACCACTTCTCGCATTACATTTAAAATGGAAGAATGCAACGCGCAAAAAGTATAACGCGTGACGTACGTTGAAAGGTCTGGAAATTAACTGAGCTCTCTCAAAGGCCCTTCGTCTCTTTTGTATCCACCGCGGGATTAAAGTGCCCATCATCGTGTACCCTATTTACCGCGTGTTTATCGCCCCCTTCTCTCTCTCTCTCTCTTTCGAAACGACGGAGTGACGGGTCGCGCACAAAGAGTCCCGGTCCGCGATAAAACGGGGCACGTGCTCCGTGCGAGGACACGCCTTTCGCCACCCTTATCTAAATACGCGAGCATACGTTAGCGGAAGATTTCGCGCGGGGCGGCGGGAGCGGGCACGAAAGGAGACTCGAGGGTGGTTGCCAGTACCGGTGCGAGGAAATGGCGAAGGTCCTGGCGCGATTGTTGCCGGAGATGTACGATCGGTAGGAGAGGCGAAAGGGGGGGGGGGTTAACGGCGCAGCGCGTGGCGGAAAAAAGGGTGTCCAAGAGGGCGGACACGGGGGGGAGGGGGGATGGAATCGGAAAAACGCAACAGGGCGGAAGTACATCGAAGAGATAGCATTGTGCCGCGGTGAAGTGGAGGCCGCCCTTTGTCGGGTCGCCGTCCCCCTCGTTTGGCAGTGCCGCGCTGCCTTCGCGCGCGGAAAATGTCAAAGAAGGGGATGGACGACGTCGGACGACACCGTTACAGCGCACGTCCCCTTCCCTCCGCCGAATGCACTTTGGACGGGGATGGGAGGCGAACGTTTTGGGGGTGATGATAAAAATTCACCGAAGCCCGCCGGTAGGAATCACGTATTGTCCGATGATTTACCGCTCTCGGACCACCTCGACGGCATCCCCACCCTTTGCGCACACGCGCGATCTTTACGTGAGGCCGGGGTCCACGGTGCTTCCAGAGTTCGGACAGCGTTGATGAGAAGACAGAGGTATCTCGGATACCAATTGATCAAATCGTAAAATATTGTAATCGACGATGTCGTGATTGCAATTATTATTACGAGGCAGTGCGACGTCGATGCGGAACGTCCGTTCGTTTCGCGATAGCTCGACGTTCTTTTTATCGTCGCGATTTATTCGAACGCGACGACGACGAGCACGACGTTGAAGCAAGAATCTCTGCGGTTGACATTAGCGTGACTTTTGCGTACGACAATGCACGGCCCGTCGCCCACGCATCAGCGCGTTTACCGTACGCGCACGGTCGACGGAGCGTGCACGTGGATTTACGTACGCGCGCGCGTGATTGCGCGGTATTGGCGGTGCACGCTGCCGCGCGCGCACTCTCCTCGTACGAGATAGATTGATAGATAGCTTAATGCACCCTGGGAATCCGGTCTCTCTCCGCCACCTCTCTCCCTGAGAGCGAGCGCACGTAGTCGCGAGCGTGTAAGTACGCACCAATGACTGTAACGCGTCGAGATATCGCCGGTCAGATAACGGCCTAATCAAAAACGGATGCGATACGGCCGGGTGAAAGCTCTCTCGCGGCGGCGATCGCTCGAAACGCGTGCCTCCGCGACTCTTCAATGGACGGAAATCGTATCGCGACGCATCGAATGCGTTAACGTCAGGAAACGCAAAAAGATATACGCGATACGCGCTCGTTTCATATGCGCGCGCGCGCGGTTTCGTTTAACTCGGGAAAAATATTACGCTTTTTCCTCTATGCCCGATTCCTGATAAACACTCTCACGGGAAATTAAAGTTGCTTCCCTTGCCCTGCGTTAATTCCTCGGGGCGATCGATAAGAACGTGAGCTCTTATTAAATGCGACTTATCCTGAGTAAAAATTTTGTTTCCGCATTAACCGTGCAGAATCCGTCGGACTGCGAATACGAATGCGGGATCTCGAGTGGTATAGCATTATGCAGATTATTCAGTAGTTCGACGATAGAAATCGCTGTGTACTTCCGTTTCGTTTCGCGCAACAAGGACTTACTTAAGAAATATATTCAATTATCTCGACAGTCTGTCTATATTTAATCTGTTTTTTTAATTTCAACATGTGACATCTGAATTATGTAACTGACTCAACTGCAAGCGGAATATGTCCGATAAGTGAACATTAAATAATGTAACAAAGATTAATGAATGGACAAATTAAATCACAAACTTTGTATATTCATAATCTATTGGTGTTAGAAAATTCGACAGAATCGGAAAATTCGGAAGAAGTGAAGCATGGGAATTGTAGGCCTTATCGCCAGCTGCTGCTGCGGCTTTTATTTCATCTTAGAGTCAGCTTCCGCCCTTTATCGTAGCCAGACACTTAACATGACTTTACATGTCAAAGTGCGAGTCGATCGGAAATGCTGCGATAGCCGATCCGCTATCGTCGGAACGGAATGTCGGGAATATTCTAAGGGATTTGGTTGTCGCGGTTTCTCGGCCACTGAATCTGTCCGTCACTGATTAACCGACGACGGTTCGCGATTAGTGAGGTGGTATTTTCGCTGTTTACGAAAGTGTTCATTGTTTAGTAGTCTTGCACATGTCGCGTAATTGTCGGCGACTGAGTCATTACGTTACGAACCGACGAACTACGCCGAGCATATCGGTGTATCGTTTTACAATTGCTACGAGGTGATTCAAATATTCCATCGCTTATGGAAACATTTATTAATCCGGCTCTCGTCGGCATCGCATTAGTTAACATGCGTTTCTCCGATCGAATCACACTTACGCGAATGTCAGTGTCAGTGTCGGTACAGTGCCACGACAAAGTAGCCGGGAGCTGAGATGTCGGGCTTGAAAGCTTGGACGCGGATTGTCGAGACGCAGGTAGCGATGAATCATGTATTTCCAGGCATGTCCAATTCTTTGCTGCCCTATGTAAAACGTTTCCTAAACTGGCTAAAGATAAGAACATATCACGAATCGAAATTATGAATCTATTCTCAGGCCAGCATTTATTTACAGACCGTCATCATTTGATAAACGGGGAAAAGCTTTTATCTAATATTGATTAAAAATCTTTATTTAATAATAGATTATTTAATATTTGCTTATCCTCTGTTTGTAGTTGAGTTAAATATCCAAATTCTGCATATCGTAAATTCTGCAAATCGTTTTGGGGAATATCCAATTTGCGCCTTTCGCGTTTATTTATTTAATAATTAATTCTTATCGAAAAGTTATTCGATAAACTTATTTATTAATAATTAATTCTTATCGAAAAGTTCAGAACAGAAATTAAATTTAGATAGAAGATAATTGAGTGTTACGTAATTCTTGGATAAAATACTTCTTCAAGCGTAAACTGGGAGAAAACGGAAAGTAAGCAAACACTTGTAGCATCAAGATGGGACAGCAAATTGTATAATGTTGTATCTCGAGTGTCATATCTCAAAATTTCGACTCTGATATGCGCCGCGATAAAAACTTGCAGCACCGTCTTCGGCGAGACGTCTTGTACATATATTTAACAATAAGAATCGTCTCGAAGTATCTTTTCAGGAATTATGGTGTCACCCATAACGCAATGGCGTTAATGTAACAAGGTAGATAATATCAATGTAAACATTGTGCGCATGGATATGCAGCTTAATGTGAGCGTAACGTAATGAGATTTGCCGCATAGATAACCGCATAATCGACGACGAACGCTCGCTCCGGCCGAGAATAGAAGGAAAGGTTTACGAGGAAAGAATGAAGAATGTCTGATAACGATTAATTAAGAACATGCCGTACCTAGGGTCGTCTCCGTTATATATGCCGATTTGAATTATTTCTATTATCAATTATAATTAGTTCTTTTACTCGCGCGTAAATTCTGCAAATCGTTTTGGGGAATATCCAATTTGCGCCTTTCGCGTTTATTTATTTGATGCTTGAGTGCTCGCTCGTTCTCCTCGCGGTATTTACGCGTTACTTACGTTTGTACCATCTTTCGAATTTCCGCCACAGTTAAGAGGCTGTCACTTGCAATTAATGGCGGAATGAGAACAGGACGTTTATGTAAATAGACAAGACCCGTTTAAGTTAGACTTAAGAACGTTTGCTCGTTCGTTTGTCTTGGCGTGTCCGAAAACTGTCAACCCCGTTTTACCTGTTTATTTCATTCGCCGATAAAGGCAAATTAATCCTCACTTGCCGCCGAGGACGCTTTTATCCTCTTTCGAACAAACAAACTGACGTCCATGCCTCTTTGAATTTCCGCTCGGCGATTAAGGACGTTGTTACTCATACATTTGATTACGATATAGGTGAATCCACGGATCGGCGGTAGAACACGTTCGTGCTGGTTGACGAGTTTTTTTATAAATTAAAAAATGGGTGGACAAACGCGCGCGACATCCGAAATCATCCGAGAGTTTTGGTTCATCTCCTCCTCTCGTTTATACCGACGAGATAGGAGTAAATGTGCGAGAACGTATTATGTGGTTAAATGTGTATCGATAAATTTTATTTGTGTACTCCGTACACGCACAGAAGCCAAGAGAGAGAGAGAGAGAGAGAGAGAGAGAGGGGAAGAAAGATACATTGTCCCGGCGTGTTTAGGGCCGACCACTGCGGATAGTTTGATTAATTCGCACTTATTCCGCCGGCAGGAATGTCTTTATCCTCTTCGACGCAACATAACTCGCGTTTGCGACCCCTTTCAATTTCCACCGCCGCGATTAAAGGTCTGTTATTCGGGATTGCTGGCCGATCGAAAGCAGGACATTTAATCCTCCGCCCGCACACACATACACACACACACACACATACACACGTGCACAGTCGCGTTTTAGAAAGCGGTGCGCACGCATTGCGGTCGTTCTAATGAAAAGCGCCGGACCACCACCGGTGCGGAGGCTCGTTTATTAAACGATCGATTGTCGCGTCCAATGCCTTCCGGCTCGATCCCCGAGCGTCGATCCTCTCGACGGAGACACCCGGCGTGTGGAGTGCGCGATTTCGAACGTCGTTGGAATCGGACCGCGCCGGAAGTCCCATGCGGGCCCGGAAGGGCAGGACCGCGTGGTGAGATAACGACGGGTCGGTTGCATCGTCACCCCCTCCGATGTATCTTCTTCGTTCCGAACGAAGAGTGTAGGGTGAATTTTTCAACGCGCCAAACGGGAGAAGTAGACTTGCGAAGATATCATCTAGGAAGGGATATATATATAAAGAGAGGAAGAGGGAGGGGGGGGGGAGGTAGTAGTAAGTTAGATCGTACATCCGAGCACCTTTGTTATTTCGCTCCTTTGATACCCGGCGCGATGGAGCGGGCTTCAGGTGGAGGGGGGTGCAGCGGGAGGTGGTATCAGACCGAGTGTTCTATCGCGCTGCCGGATGAAAAAACGTGGGTGTTGCGCACCCCTCTTCTCCCTACACCCTCGTCCCGCTCTCTCTCTTTCTCCCTTTCTCGCTATCTCGTTTCTCCCTTCGTCGTTCTGGCTCCGAACGAGTCTGGTGGCGGGAGGATTGGGGAAAAAAGGGCGAGGGGGGAAGTCGGGCACGCGCAGCTCAAAGGCGTTAACCGGCCCACGGTAGGGGCGGCGCGCCGCTCACCAGGATATCGACGAAAGTCCTCGCCGAGGGGTCTTCTCCTCGAAACGAGACGTAATAACGCCCCCGCCTTCCCCGCTTCCGCTTTCCGGCCCCTTGAAGACCGGCTGCAATAACCGGCTCTCGGCCGTGTCTCCATTAGCCGCGCCGAACCCTGACCCGGCGTAGGCAAAGGACGCTTACGATACTCGGAGAGTATCGATACCGCGCTGTTCGATGCCGGCGGAGGGAGCTCGGCGATTCGTACATTTCGGGACGCTCGGTCTTCTTTGGCTTGGGATTTTTTTCGCGATATTTATCTTTTTTTCTTCGAATAGCTCACGCCGTTGTGGAGCCCGTAAGAGAAACGGTATTAGAATTTACGAAGCTATTTTCAGTGGAAATGACGATAATATTGGTTATTTATACTCGACGTAGGCAGCTCCTTAAAAATCATAGATGTTGATATTCACGAGAAAATTCCGATTTGATTAAACAGTTCGAAGGACAAGTGAATGTTCAAATACCACTGTGCTCAGACCGAGACTCTCTCTACGAGGAGCCCGGGTATTAGTTTCTTTTGCTCGTCGTTTTCGCGCGGTGTCCACCACTGCGGACGACAGTTGAATTGTAATTTATAATCTGCTTCCATAGCGATGCCGTTACCATCGCAATCGAGCGGCGACTGAATCGCCGGGAATTACGCGATACTTTGTTGCCTCGTTGCGAACACGGCGTCGGGCATAATCACGACAGTGAAACGTCGCGTGATTACGGAGACCCCTTTGATTTCCGTAACCTTTTGAGGATGATACTCCTATTGACACTGTGATCTTCTGTGCGGAACGGTCCGTTTTAGCCTTTAAAGGTTGCAAATGTTAAATCATTCGCGGCCGGCCAGTCGCAGCCGGGGGGAAGGCGATGGACAGAAACGTTCCGGCGAGTTTCGCAAAATTCGTAGAGCGTTCTCTCGCGGGGCATCCATCTTCGTCAATAGCGCGGACGAATGCTGCATTGAGCGGCGCGGTAAAAGACTGTCGGAATTTTAGGGAACGTTGAAAATTGGTTTTTCGCTTTTCATTATTTGATTTAGGGATTACATCTTTGCCCCCGGCTCGTGGAGTATTTTTCAACAGTATATCGTTATAGTTATTAACGAAATAGTACAATGTTTATTTTTGAATATCGTTAGTGCGTTTTTTTCTTTTTTTTTTTATTTCTCATTGCCGCGTTGAATTAAAACTTCCGTATTTCCATAAATTCGATTAACCGAGCTTCGGCTGATGACACATGGCCTTCTACGTACTGATTGACACTTTGAAGACAAATTTTCACATTTTCTATAAAATTATCATTTTGATTAAATTTTTTTTACATCGAAACTTTTATTTTGGTGCCTCTGTTTTTGCATTGGTGCGACAAGTCGTGACAATTTTATACTGTTCTTTTTTTGCGTTCGTGGAAAATTTTTTAGTTCATCTCATTTTCTTTCTCGACTGACGTATATTTTTAAGCGTTTTAGTGAGACCGAAAATACACGAAGCGAAATAAAAATATCTGCTCATTCGTTTATTTCAGAGGTCGCTGACCTAAATTGACGCTAAAAATGATAAAAAATTCACTCGTGCCTTATTAATACATTTGATTAATATTCTATATTGTTAAAACTATCACTATTCAGCTATTTATGCTGATTTGTATGCGATTTGAACGACGAATTTCAACAATCCATATTGCTACAATTTTCGATATTAATATGGAGAAAGAAACAAATACACACGTGCCAGCGTTTATTTGCATTGAGATTAAGACATGCGTTGGCGAAGGACACGCAATCAGCTGTTTATTAATAAAACATCGCGATTACTCAGCACCTGGTTAGCACTTAATTATCATAAATCACCATAAATTAATTAACCCGATTCCGATTTATATACTAACTACGCACCAAAGCCTGGTATCATAGAATTTTAATGACGCCATACTCCGCGGCAAGTAGTCGTCGCGAACGAATTCGCGAAACAAAGTCGCAAATTATCAATGCATCGCCACGTTCTCACCCTCCCTCTCGAAATTGTCGCTCTTCTTTGTCAGCTCGTTCGAATGCACTCCGCAATGCACGTTCCGCTGCACTTTGGCGTCGAAATAAACTAACGAAGGGTGCGTCAACGCTCTTTTACGAGGTGCGCGTAAATTCGCGTTAGAGAGGGAATGTTTATAAATTAGCGTTCGCGCGGGGGTGAATCCGAGCTTATCACAGGGGTGGCGGCGAGTGCAGGACGGGTGGATGAGCGGGCGGCGGGCGGACAAGCATAATTGTTTGCTCTGCTAAATGTCAATCCGATAGCGGCGGCCAATGAAGTCCGTAATTATGCTACCGGGGTGTGTTCGCGGCGGTTCGAAGGGAAGATTAATCTCGGTTCATTGTTGGAGTGCAAATGCGCGCGCTCGGACAAAGGATCGAGACGAATTAGTATGTATTGAATCGATAAATTCCTTATTGTGTGAAAGACAACGGTCCCTTCTCGTCGAAGCTTGTGATGGCTGGACGAAAAAATATATGTATAACCGCGTGCGAAGCTTTTGCCCCTTGTTTTTTATCGAACGATCTTTTCAGTCCGTCGATGCTAAACTATGTAAATGTAAATGTGTAATACGTAAAATAATGAAATGTAACAATATGTAAATAATATAATATTTGGAACAGAAATACATTGTAACATTTTCCTTTCTCATGTGAGGTTAATCCAGAAACGCGACGGGTTTGGCAGAAGTCTTCTCGCCCTAACCCCCCCGAATATCCCTTTAATATTTCCGTTAAAAGAATCGATTTTCGAAGGCAAGTTCGCAGACGAATGGAGTCGCGACAGTTTTGGGACACATTCCGTATTTACATTTCACATACATCTCCGGACTTGAAAGGCATGCTGAAGTGGAGGCGAAATGAACCAACTCGATGCCTCTCGTCGTCGAATTCCATCGTGTTTCCAGGGAAGATGCCGTAGAAAGAGAGGAAGGGCGGAAGGGGGAGAGAGAAAGATAGAAAGAGGGTGAGGGAGAGAGGACAGAAAGCGCGCGCCCCTCGAAAAACAATATCGTTACACGTCGTCGCGCGAATCCCGCGTCTCCCATTGGCCGAACACACCACGATGTTACCGACGATTCCCAGGCGAATCAATAGCGTTACAGAAACTCGCTCTCGCGTTGTAACGCCGAATATTACTCGCGCCACGAACGAACGCCGTTGCATCCCCGCCGTCGACCTCCACTCCTCGCTCACACATATATATATGGTTGTAAATTCGTAACTGTATTAGCGCGCTGCACTCGAAACGGCCGATGCGCTCGATGGCGGCTCCATCGGATTTTGACGTTATTTCGAGAGAGAGAGAGAGAGAGGGGGGGGGGGGAGAAAGAGGGGAAAGAGGGCAAGAGCGAAAGAGACAGAGAGCGAGAGAGGGAACGGGCGGACACTTCGTCGATAACGTTTTCCAGCGGCGGCTACACGGTAATGTCCGACGAATCGATATTCGGAGCACCCCCGGGAGGGGGGCGGCGGCCCGAAGGCGCCGGGGCGACGAGGGGTGCCGGTGGTCAGGGTGAAAAGGGACGACGCGGGGGTGGGAGCGCTAGACGGCGAACGTGTGTTCCGGACGGCGCGTCGTTGTTCGGGGACGGCGATCACTATTCGATTAGGTTTCACTTCGGCCTCGAGGAAAAACGACTGGACGATATGCCACTCGTTGGGGGAGTAGGTCGCTTTTTTCAGCGAACGGGGAAAGTGCGAAACTCGACCATTTTCCGCACGGCCATACGGCCACGCAGTGCGCGCGCGCACGAGAGCGCGCACCTAAGTTGGGAAATTTTTCCGCGGATCAATTTTCACGCGCTACATCGCTGTACAGCGTTATCTCGCCCGTGGTAGTTTTTAATATTAATATATTTCGTGCGCAAAAGTCGTCGTCGATTAAGTCGATCGCTTTGGAATACGCGACGATATTTTGTTAAATCGTGATAGCGTGTAGGAGATGCGCTTTTAAAAGCGTAACTCCATGACTTACGCGACGAGCGTGTGGAAAAGCGTACGACGCTTCTTTAGAATAAGAATAATGCGTCACAAATGTACTGTGTATTTAATAGATTTAATGTATTCCGACTATACTGTAAGCAGAGCGGTTTTCATTTTTCATCGGACTCGTGGATCGTTCGCAGATCGAAACGCTCCATTCATCGAAATACGATACATCGTTTCTCCGATTGATCAGCCGTGTATTCAGCCAATAACAGAAGTCCACCGAAACTCGATCAGCGGCCGTCCGCGTGCGTTCCGCGCGTTAAATACGCGAAAGCGCCACCGTTATTTACACCGGTGTGATTTACGGGGCACGAGCTCCTCGGGGCGCCCCCCGTCGAATCTCGCAGTGCCCCGCTCTCGTAATAAATATCGACGCGAGAGATTACGAAGAGAGAAAAAAATGTCGCGCGGGGGGAAGTCCCGCGGGATTATTCTCCATCCGCTCTTCCCCCCCCCCCTCTCTCAAGAACCTTCGCTCGCGTTAAACGTCGGGATTTATAAGTCCGCCGTCGTCGATTCGCGCGCGCGACGACGACGACGACGACAACGAGGAGTCCCGGGACTGGTCCGTGGGGGTCCGTGCCGCAGCTCTGGACTTCTCGATAGTCGAGATTTATCGGGTCTACGGCTTGACGAATTCGATCCTGGGGGCAATCCGGCTCTCACCGTCGCTGCTCCTCCTACGTCCCTCTTCCTCTTTTCAGACTTTTGTACGTACTGTCGCCTCCCATGGGAGAAAGACTCTCTCTTTCTCTCTCTCTCTCTTTTTCCCTCTCTCGTCGATATATCCTTAGTGAGATTTATTGAACGGATAACTCCTGCCATCGACTGTATCGCGTCGGAAATATCTTCTTCGCGGCGACGGTGTCCGAGCTATTTTTACGCTTTATCCGCGAAGAAATGAATTCAACGGTAATTTTATACTTCGCCTTGTATTTCCCGAGGAAGCCAATTTCACTCGTAAGAGCCTTTGAGACTAGCCGGTAATTACAATTAAATTGGCTTCGCGCGATGGATCCTGGTTGGATCATTAAAATGGCGTCCGAACAAATGTTATGTTAACCCTTCGAGTCCTGACAACCAGCGTCATTTGTGTCCGAGTTATTGTAAGAGGCACTCGTTTCTCGGGAGCAGCCGAGCCATCTGCAACTCAGATCACCCCCTTAAAAAAAGTTTTGTGGAGGGGAGGGGGTTCATAGTCTGCGAATCACTGGGAAACCCTAATATCTTGTCGAATGGCGAGCAACGTGGACACAAACGATCCTGATTGCCACTCGACATGTGCCAAAAAGGCACAAGTTGCACCTTGCCATTTTTTTTGTTCGCTTCTTTTTGATCTTTTTTTTTTTACGGAATATTCAAACCTTGTTTTACGTGTTTTTTTCTGTAGTTATTGCGACTGACTACAGACGTTCATAAAAAATCTGTTTAATTGTTATTACAAATTGTATATTTTTTTATGTATTATTTTCTGTGATAATTTTGTAGAAAAAGATAATATCTTCTCTCAGAAATGAGTTTTTCGTCTCCTGAAAACGTTCTCCCAATCCTTAAAATTGGCGGTTTTCACCCTCGCAAATAATTGCATTTTTTAAAAGATATCAGGTCAACTCGCTTTTATTTTTTTACATTTATGTCTGTACTAGAAAAGCTTAGAAGGATTTTTTCTAGTTGATTTATTTTTTAAGTTACATATTTTATAAGATGGTCACTTTTATCCGCCTTCGTTTAAAAATAAAATACTTGACAATTTATTGTTAACGAAACAATTATGTAGTCTTCAAGTAAAAAGGTAAAGAAAGTTCCAATAATCTCTGGAGATTTTTGCGAGCAATCTAGGAGGAGAAGAATCGAAGAAGACACGAATGATCCTAGTTGCCACTCCAAGGATAGTGAAAATACATTATTCGGAAGGTCAAACGTGCACACGTTGTATCGAGTTTGTACGCTGCGTTGTACAGGCTGCCCTCGTCGATGATCCCGACGCTGCTTTTCGCTTACTCTTCGTCAGACGCCGCGGCGAATCGCGATCCACCCGCCGACCGTCCTCTTTTCTTCGAATAATCCAATCTGATTCGCTTTTTCGCGCGCGGAAAGAGAAATTGCTGCCGTAATGGCCGCGTTTAGAAATTATCCGTGGCATTTTTGCAATTCCCTGAGTAGAGCAACGGTACGCCGCGCCGGAGCGGCGGCAGGAAGCGCGACGTTTTAATGGCGTTTTATTGTTTCTTAACTGCCGGTGGAGACCTACGGGAACGCGTTGCGCGCAATTGCGCCGCTTCTTTTTTGGCGCGTAAAACATTCATTCGTCCACTTCGCCCGGCGCGCGGTAACACGCCCGCCGGCGCGAATGCGCTTTTCCAGGACCATGATGGAACTCGCCGTCCGCGCGCGCGACGGCAATTAGACCCGAAACATTTCCAACGTCAATTAGGCGCTAATGTTTGTAATAACGTCTGACGACGGCAGTTTTAATCGCGATGTCGCATGCAACGACGCGCACGCCCCACGCGAGTAGCGCATTCCCGCTAGTAGAACGTTTGTCCTTTCAGCGAGCGACCGCTCCCGCCGTGGAACGACGTTTGAACGCGTTCTATTTCGTAAATATTAATTAGCCGTGCGGCTCGTCGCGATACTCGATGAACGATACGTTCGATGAACTTTTCACCCCGCACTCGATGCGTCTCGTGAAATGTATCGTCGTATAGAACCGTTTTTGGGACCTGATTGGGATCCCAGTTCGATTTTCTATAATAATTGCAGATTCTGAGTGGGAAATCTATGTGGGATCCGGTTAGAAGTGTAATGTTTCAAACATGTGATTCCAAGGGAATCGCAGACAGATCATAAACAGATAATAAATAAATGGGAAACATAAACAGATGCTATTTATTCACTCCCACTATGTTCCCCTTCCCCGTTCCCGAAAGATTGTTTTGTGATTTACCCTGCAATTGAACAAAATATACGAAATACTTTAAGCATTTACACTTTACAAATATATGCACGCATGCGCGCGCTACATCCGTGTTATTAATCATAGTAACATTAAAAATATTTCATTTGTTAACTTTCTAATTTAATATTCGGTCAAATCGCCATTTGATTCTGGTGCACAGAAAAAAAAAATTTGCCTTAAATCAGGAATGGATATTTTCATATATAAGCAAGAATATTGTAATCTTCTTGGATTTTTAATCTTGATTTGATGAAATTCATATTAATACAAGTATTATTTGAATTCAATTTAAAAGCGAAAATCTTCTAAGAATATTATAATATAATATTCTTGTTTATATATATATTTATATTTATAAACCGTGTCGACGCACAAAACAGCCAAGTGCTGCATATTTTTGGAACTATTTCAGCCATTAAAATTTCCGAAGCTCGAAAAGACATTATAAACAGCTCCCGCGCTGTTTCTGTTAGCCGGATAGATCTCGAGAAATAGTTCGGCATTAAACATTGTTTTTAAAGATACGTATACAGTTACTCCCAGTTATTACGTCAAGTCTACTCCCCCTTCCCCCATCTCTTTGGCATCGGCAGATAGGGACGAATTAAATAGTAGAATCGGGATTACTGGCGTTCTTCTATACGGCTCGGTACGACTTCATATTTCTGGCTATATTTTGCGTAAGAATTCCACGGACGAAGAAACAATTTTTAATAAGCGTCCCGTACTTCGCAAAGAATCCCGCGTTCGGACGTGGAGATTGAAATTCCCCGTTTCAAAATGGTCCAACATTTCGCGGTTGTTACTCGCGAGTAGCCGCGAGCTACGCGAGATACGAGGCCCCGTGCTGGGGAAAACTTTCGAATCAGACGTTAATTCAATTCGTTGCGCGAAAGTTCCGAATCGGAAATTAGTAAAAGTGGTTGCGGAAGCGGAAAGTAGATATTTTTTTTATTACTTCCCTCTGTACAGCATTATATAAAGCCGGCAGACAGTTCCTTCTCGTTAACACGTTCAATGCCGTGAAGGTCACCGGCGCTGTAATATTATCGTCTTATTAAATCGGGGGCCATTCAACAATTACGTCGCGCTAAATTTAGATATTTTTACCTTCCCCCTCCCCTTCGTTACAGTTTCGTCGCCAAGTATTTGTCCTTTTCCAATGTTACGTGACATGTGGAATTATTCCTCCCTCCAGCTGACACAGAATAAAAAAAATTGCTTATAACAATTAATTAAATAAATAAAATACAATTAATTGCATCTAGAGAATGAGCTGTAGAGCCAATAAAGAGCCGGCGAAACGTGGTAAGGGATACATGTATCCGAGTTATATTTATTTACTGTACTTTTGTAGCGATGTACTCATCAATTAGACGTTTGTACGATCAATAGAAATCATTCAATGTGTCAACCGGACACGGATTGTCGCCTGCAAATCGACACTTGAACCTCCCCTCGCTTCCGCTCGTCGAGTCGCGAACGTAGGAAGGAGCGTCTCGATATCTCGTTCTCCGACACGATAAAAACACGACTTGCGGTGCGAGCGGTCGCGCGTCGTCACGCGAGTTTCCCCGCGATCGTTCGCGAGGTGGCTCGAAAATCGCCGGCTCGTTCGGCCTTAATCTCGTTCCCACGCGGAAGCGCGGTCGAAGAAGCGGCTACCAAAGTTACTCCGCGCCTTATCTCCGAGGCGTGGAACGCTGTCGGTGAAAGAATCGCCGAGATCACACACATTGGTCGCAGACAGAGCGAAACCGAGAGGATGAGGAACGGGGGAGCCGAAGAGCGCGAGATTGCGAGATCGTCGGTCGGCGGAAAGGCGGCGAGAGGGCGCCTGGGGGATCGAGTGCGGTCAGGACGTGGAAATCGTTCGAGGACACACTTCCTCGGCACTCGAACTGGTTTTCGCAGCCGAGCGATGCGAAAATGAACGCTCGTGCGCGCGAGATATTAAAATGTAGTGTAGAGCGAATTAGGAAAACCAACGTCGATCGGCCCGAAACAGCGCTCCCGGCGTGTGCTTCCGCGCGATCTCTAATTTGATGAATGCCAGATACGAGTGCGTATGGACATTTAATTGATACACGATCGTCGAGATTAATTAACTTCTATTACCTCCTCGATGGATATCCGATGTGATGTTTCGCGCGATGCACGGGAATTTCGATTCGCGAGATGATTGCGCGCGCGCACGCTTATTAAGCGTCTTTATATCGCCGAATAATAGATTGATTTTCGGATACAGTTTGCTGTGACACGTTCTAAGTAACAGAGAGAAAGGGTGAGAGAGAGAGAGAGAGAGATGTCGCAGGACACTGTTAACAGGACGAGCGTGTCGCGTATTTGGCTAAGAGACACACAAATACGCGCCCGATACGGTTCGGTCGGACGATTCTCCGCTCCTCGTCCCTCCCCGATGCGGGCGCACAGTGTGAGGAGGTAAGACGGTTAATCAAACGATAAGCACGTTTGGAAACGATCCAAAGCTAGGTTCGTCCTCGTAACGGGGTTGTACGCGTCGTCCGAAACAAGCAGTCGCCGATATATTTCGCGCGTCGACGACCACGCGCGCGTGTGTGGGTGCGCTTGTGTTTCGATTTAAGGGGCTTGTAAAGCTCAGCGTCGTACTTTCGGGACGTCAAGGGTGCCACTTATAAATTTGGCATTTATCAGGTCAAATTTTGTTTCTTTATATTTATTTCACTGTCTAGATAATAAATGTTAATTTGAAACGAAGTTGAGATAAACATATATATATATATATATGAAATAATATAAGTACGAATATATTATTATTATTTATTGTTCTTATTATAACGTATTTATACATCAGTTGATCTAATAGGGATGTGCAAATAATAGAAAGAGGTATATCAGTGTTTAAATATGTGCATATGTACATGCATTTCGTATATTACTATGAATTATGGATTTGGCTGTATTTTCGAAACAAAATGGTTAACAATTCTGAAATTCATCGTCTATATTATCACAGTAGTAGTCTTTAATATCGTAATAGTATTTCGTCGAAGTATTATTTTAAGAGTTTTCGAAGATATTAAAAAGAGAAATTAAAAATTGCACGCTAGTCTCAAGGAAGACGTATAAGAAGTATCATCAGCTTCGATTGCAAATATCTCGGTTCTCAATTTTGTTCCAATTGCACGAACAGTTGTTAGATAATATTTCAACGTACGTGAGTTTCATCGGATTCATATCAAACTCGTGTCGCCTCGCGACCTCCTTGAGGGCTCGTTCACCTCAGCCTCCGTCCGCTGCGAATTCGTCGGCGATATCGCGGGCGCACGTTTGCGGCTAGTTTATCGCGCGTGTCTCGTTAATACCCGCGCGCGCCGATTTTTCCGCCGCCAAGTCGTGCGAGTCAGCCTACCGCGGTGCGAGCAGCTAATCGCGATAATTTGTAACCGTTCGTCGCGATTTTTCCCGCGCCGATCTTCCTCGTTTGCCGACGTCCCGCGAGAAGCGAGATTGATACTTAGTCTTCGTCGGCGCTCAACAACGCAACGGTCATCAAACCGGCTACCTACCGCGCCGTTTACTCCTGACTTGTCCGTGCGCGTCGTCGTCTTCCTCGTCGTCGTCGTTACAAGATCTCTCGTGTCTATTCCCATTGCGAACGCGTCCTTTGATGCGCGCTCGTCCCATGAGCGCGCCGATTCCAGAGACCGATGCTCTCTCAGGGGCACCGCGGGTACTCTCCGCTTTTCCCGGTACTAACGAGCGGTCGTAGCGCGAGAGGCGGGAGGGCGAGGTGGAGGTGATGCCGGTAGAGGAGGAGCAACACGGCGGCAGCATCGGCATCAGCAGCCACGGCAGCATCACGATGCGAAGAATCGCGCGAGGGAAAGGGCAATGCCGAAGAGCAGAGGGCAGCCGTGTTACGGGGAAAAAGAGAGAGCGAGCGAGCGAGGAAGCCAGAGAGAAAGAGAGAGGGAGGAGAGAACGAGTGAGAGGAGGGAGGAAGGCTACCTTGGAAGAGAGCGAAGGAGAGAGAGACCGAGGACTGGCTCAGAAGCGAGCCAACGTCGACGAGATAGGAGGCGGCAGGCTGCAATTACTAGCTGGAATGTCTGGGAACGCGTGGGACTCGAACCGAAAGGCCCGACCACGACAAAGCCCCCTCCTCCCCGTTCTGCCACCCGCCAGCACCGTCCCATCCCTTCTTCCAGCGGCTACTTCGTGAGTGAGGCCCCTACCTTGTACAGGGTGACCCCGAGAAAAACCGCCGAGACTACCTGCCGATCGCGGCGATCTCGCGGGCGATCGCATCGCGTACTTAACCCGTGAACGCTGACGAGACGTGCGTCGTACCGGGAGATTGCTGTTGCCACGCGAAATGAATAGCAAAGCGAGCGCGGGGAGGAGGAAGACACGGAGAGAGAGAGAGAGAGAGGGGGGCAAACGCGTATTCTCTTTTGCGGAGGTAGAGAAATAACGTTTTTTAATTAAATCCCCCGTTTTTGCGTCTCCCGCGCGGTCGGCCACCCGCGATCTGGGTCGGGATTCAATCGGGAATTATGTAAATTTAATTTTTGCCGGAAATTTAATTAATGCTGTTGATCTAAGGTCGCGATGAGAAAGAAGCCGGTTCGTTCGTTCCGACGGTCTCGAGAGCGAGAGGAGTAATCTCGTTACCTTTATTTTTCTCGCGGCGGCGCAGCACGCCACGATGTCACGGTATATTTCTCTCGTCGCGGGTATTCGATGGAGATATATATATATATAATTATCGTACGTTCTCTCGGGAGCCGCACACGGCATCGTTGTCAATCGTTACCCGTCACGCTCGGCGAGATTTTCCTTTAACGTACGTTAAATCCGCTCAATTACAGGGATCATCCATTTCGCGGGGCGCGCAATAGACGACGGCCGCGGACGGGCGAGTAGTAGCCGTGACCTATCCGAAAAGCGGACCGGCTAATGGAACTCTGACGTTTGACACAGATAATTGATAGATTTCCATCATCGATAAATATCTTATATATCTGTCGACGCGCGTTAGAGCCCATAGAGCCGGGTCTCTATGATGACGTAATGAGAGCGTGCGAGCGGGAGGGAATCGCAAAACGCGGATTTTAAAGAGGAGCTCGTCTATTTCGGCATCGCCGGTGCAAACCCGTCCTCTTCCCCCCCCCCCCCCCTCCTCCCGTGCGTTCGTTCGTACCTTGCCAGCTGTCGCGCAATCGGGGCGAATATATTGCCGACGCTTCTCGGAGACCCTCGAGGAGTCTCCGCGAGGACGACATTGTCGCGCGTATGTACATAGATTCCGCTCGAGATCGAATTTCGCTGTTGGTCCGTGTTGACGCGTTGCCGTTGATATCGCGAGACAGTCCCCGGCTCCTTGTCGAGAAGAGAAATTTGGAGAATCCCTTTGTCGCGGCGCCGTACGTTAGCACCGAGTGGCCGGGAGATTACCAACGGGTTCTCGAGTGACCATGAGAAATTGCTTGCTCAGGATGTCGGATAATCACGAACACCCTGTACGTGAACTGGCAGGATTATGCGAGCCTGTGCATATAGGTACATCCCCCCTTCACGCTCCCTTCCCCTCCTGCCCCTTTCCCAGCCGCCTCTCTTCACTATCCGTCACTCTGACTCTCTCTCCTCTACATTCCCTCTCCTTGTACTTCACCGGTGAAGTGATCTGTTTGTTAGGATGTTGGACGAGGATAATTCGAAGCTTCATATTTATAGTCGCACTCGGGGATACCCGCGGTAATCTATCCGGTTTGTTTTTATCCGATACGCGTGTCGGTTTTCCGCGCGTTCCAATTAACAGATCGTTTTGATTTATTCGGCATCCTTAATTTAAAATCGCGACTTGATTCCTCGCGAAACGGCACGCAAGAATGTCGACGTACTCTTCATATTATTTATCTTTCGTTATATTATCAGCTATTTCATTATATTTCGTCATATTATTTTGAAATTTTAATAATTTCCTCGTCGGAAGAGACACGCCTGGAACGGAATGAGAAGCATTTTCTTGTCTCCCTCTCTCTCTCTCCCTGTCGCTATCTTCTCCCTCGTGCTTCGCGTTTCCCTATCGAGCGGGGCCGTTCGTCCCTCCTTCCCTCGGTATCGTCGTCTCACAAATCTTCTCTTGTCTCATCTGTTAAACCTTGAAATACTCGAGCGTAATCAATGAGGCAGAGAGAGGGAGGGCCGAGAGTACGTACCGGCGTGTGTACACTGGCGTCGCGTAACCGCCTTTGCATATGTATGTGTCCGTACACGTCGCCCGTCGGGCTTCCAACGTACACCTGTACAGGACGTTTCCAAAGTGCCGTCACGTAGTGGCAGGATGACTGGGATTCGCGGGGCGATGTCTTGACCGCGTTTGATCGCGCAGAAACGTAGAAACGGAAGCATCGGCGGTGATTTTTTATGGGAGAGCTTTGGTGCATCGAGCGCGGACGCGTTCGAAAGATCGGGGTCTCGGGTAACTATAACGGTAGTTCTCGGACAAGAAGTCCCGGGCAAGTTCGATGGATCGTCGACGCCCTTCTGCGAGAAAATTTTTCGCGCACGCGTGTTCGTATTCACCGTGCGCGGCAAATTTCCGCTTCTTAAGTCGTGTGTAATTAATATTGATTAAATCTCAAGAATTGAAGTCTCTCTCTCTCCTCTGGCTGAAGTTTACTTCGAATTAACGGTGGGTAATAGAGTTCCAGTACTCATTTGCATTTTCGAAGCTTAATTCGTCAAGGTCCTTTAATCTCCAATGTAAAACAGCGCGCTAATTAAGCCCCTAATTAAATTCACCGAGGAAAAATCGATTATGAGTTACACGGCGAGCGGAATCCTATTATTCCGGCCCGTCTTTTTGGGCGAGGCTCTAAATAGACGGGGCTATCGCTTATTTCGAACGACGACTTGAATTTCCCGATAATTTTAATTAGAGATGACCGTTTAAAAACATTCACACGTGACACGTTTCTTCGCGCGGATCATTTTCGTACGAATGAAAATGTTTCATCGGGCTGTTAATTTCGGACGTTTCCGAAAATTCGTCGCGTCATCATCGAGTCGTAGAGCAAGGTCTCCCTTTATTCCCTGCGAACCGATGTGGAAGTGGAATGTAAATCACACGATGCGTCCAGGGTTGTCACCGGAGAGCTTCCGGGCGAAAGAGAAAATCTCCGGGCCAATGCGGCAAAACATGTGTGCAATGACGAACGAAACTGCCTGCAAGTGGGCTCGGCGAAAGCTGAAATTCATACGAAAATGAATTTAAAATCAGTTAATAAACTTCATTGCATTTTTTCACCTGTAAATCAACAGAGGAAAAAGGTTTTATTTACTTCTTTCACTCATTTTGTATATTAATCGAATGAAGAACGAACAAAACGGAGTATAGGGTCGGATCCGACCCCAATATTCCCTACCATTGGAAGATTAACACTCCCTTCCCCCTTTTTGAGAGAATCCCATCTCGCCGATCTCCAGGCAGGCGGACAAACCCGCTTGGTTGAACCCTGAATGCGTCCCGTCTGAAATTTCGCAGCGTATAAATTGAATTGCGAAGATGCACACGCGCGCAGCGTGCTTTTAAGAGACGGATAATGCGTGGTTGGACGGTTTCACTTACCATTGACAACTGGACTCGCACAGCGCGCACTGCTCATCCGGCGTGATTCCATACCGTTATTTATCCCGTACGATCTTTCATAAGATACATTACGTAAAGGACTCGCGGCGAGGACGTGCGGCTACATCGCGGCGAATGCGCGCGCGCAAAAAGGAACCGGTCACCTGTGCAAAAAATACATCACGCAGGAGTCAATGGATGACATTAATTCCGCGAGCTCTCGAGGCGATTATCGCGATTGGCCTCGGCGTGCATAAATTTACATGCGCTTAATCCTTTCGCGCTAATTCAAACTCGGTGCGAGCGCGTTCAAGCGATCGCCGCTCAGCCCGCCGTCGCTTTTATTTCCGCGAGGAAAGGATACGAGGATACTCGCTCGGTTTTCGTTATTTACATCGATTTGCGGCGCAATACTGAAATGTCATCGAACAAGTTCGACGCGGTGCGAAGTCGCTCGCGCGGCGGCAGGCAGGCCCGGCGAGTTTGACACGCCTGTCTCGCGGTGTAATAAATGTACGTGGCCGTTGTAAAGCGCGCGATACTCGCTTTAGCGCCCCGCGCACTTCGGCGCATATAAAGGCCGCTCTTGCCTTAAGCGCAACGATGACGACAGCTTTCGGCGCGCTGTATCGCGCACGCAACTGCCGGTCGTTTCATTTGTCTTAGGTTACACCGTGACGTAATCGCGCGGACTTCTTGTAGTACGCGGCCAACCGTTGTGAAACGGAGGAGCGCGCGACATGCGAGCCGACGACTAAGCTGAATCGCACACACGGCGTTTATATCGTATAAAAGCGTACCCGCGTCGATTATTTTTCGTCGGCGGCATTTTGAGAACGTCTTTGTGTCTTGGAAATATTTATGGAAAGAGAGTCAGCGGTTATTAATCTTTCGTAACATTCTGGACGGTCGCGATTAATGTTCCGCATTTGAGCGTCACATGGCGCTCAAACCGATTAAACCGACCTCAGCCGATCGCTTTCGCAATATAAAATACTATCGACGTTGGGAGCATTTCGTTTCTCGAGAGATCAAGAAACCCGTGGAGATCCGTCAGATCGATGTCTTCTGTGCAAGAGCCCCGTTCAATTTCGATTGTGTCGAGATTAGTTTGTCCTTTTACTTCTCACGATCGCGGGGATATCGCATGAAGCCGATAGCTAATCGCCAGATTAATGGATTGCCGCATTTCGCTCTATGGATTGCGTAAACACTTTAGCCGACAAGTGCCAATTAGTCGGTGAAGCTTATTCGAGTCTTGTCATAGCTTTTACGCGTGACACATTATTATAAGACGGGACGACGGCAACACAATTTCAACCGGACATACATTATCGTTTGCGATCGCATTGTATCGTTATTGAATCTGACGACAGAACGCAGGAACGCTAATTTTGTCCAAATATTACAATCGGTTTATCTCGTAATGCAACGAGACTATTTAAGAAATTACATTTTCTTTCACTTTTACCGCAATTAGTCATTTCGATCGAAATCTCGTCTTGACGAGACATTACCTAGCGCTGACATTCAATTATTTAAGTCACCTTTTCCGCAATAAATAAATAAATAAATATATATGTGTGTGTGTATATAGTCTTGATTTGATTGAATATTGACGCGAGTCTCAGTTAGACTCAATTCGAGATGAAAAATCTTCGAATAATATTATAACATTCTTAATTATACATAAAATCATCCGTCACTGATTGATTTGAGATTATTTCTTTCCTGTGCAGTCACTATACTTTTTCGTTCCGTTGACTGGATGGCGTTACCGCAACCAGCGATGATTACAGCGCGAGGCTTCACGGTTTGTCACATGCAATTATGAACGCGCCAACCCGTCTCGTCACATTTAACGTGAAATTTCGACGTCGCGCCGTTCGTCGTCGATCCGTGCAGTCCGCTTTTCCTTCCGTCGACGCGATTAATCAACATCGTGATATAATTCCGTACACCGCATTCGCGTTGTATTACCGGCTACTTTGCATTAACCCGCGCAATCATCGTAATGCGCCGATTGGTTCGATTAACATCCTCCTCGATACCGCGGATAATGATATCCCCGCGAGTAACACGCCGTCGCGAAAATGGAGCAATTTCAGGCGCGGTCGTGCCGTTCGCTTTTATCCGCGCGGAACGTTGTTAACCCGCGTCTAAATGCGCTTCGAGCCCGAATGTATCGTTCGGGTATAAATTGCATCGGGGCGAAACTCACATTGTGCACGGCAAGTGGCGGGGCGTTTCTCGTGGAAAGTCCCGGCGCGGCGACAAAAATCGCGGATTAAAGTCAGGACAGGTTTCCCTCTCGGGCTGTTTAATCGCCGCGGCGTTCGACTTAACTCGGATTACTCGCGCGAATGCGTCGTTAAATTGCATAATTTCCCGGGTCCTTCCGGCGAGCGTTTTTTCGCAGCCGTTTACGGGCCACGAATGGATATCCGCGATACCACCGTCCCCGAGGTGTTTGAACGCGAGAACGTAGTAGTGGTCGGCGTTTACGCGAATCCTTGCGGTTACCGAGTCGAGTACGAACTCTTTAATCCCAGCAATCTTGAAGTCCGGAAGACGGGGGGAAAAATAGGAGAAAAGGGAACTCTAATCTGGTAGGGAACTCTGATCCGATCGTATTTATTTATTAATCTCAACGCGATGCCGTGAGATATTGTAGCGCACAGTTTTTTTTTCTTTTTCGACACGGCAAACATTGTTTAAAACATTACCGACGGTGTTTCAATTTACTACGTTACTTTTATGTGTACATATACATATGTATAAATTATGTAAAAGTGTAAATGTTGCATAGCGAACGAGAATACACGAGCGCGTCATAAAATCTGACGCGTATGGATTTAAATATAAGCATACAAAAATGTCACAGGGGTCAGGGGTTAATAAAGTAATATTATAGTTTACAGTTATAATTTATTTCCACCCTTGTCTAGCGGAGGACTAAAAATATATCGCGGCACTCGTCGCGTTAAATATCATATATACGTCATAACTTCGATTAATCGTAATTTTCATTACGTAACGGTTTATAACATTTTGCCACTTTTTAAAGTCGCTTATTCATCAACATCAACATTCGCACGGTGAGATACTAAACTATGAAATCTCTCGTGGTAACATGCGGGGACGAGGAAGCGGCGAGGATTCTTTTAGCGCGGACGAACGCGCTTGAAACAAGAGACACGGCAGAAGGGTCGTCGGGAAACTCTCAAACGTTGAAAGGGCGTAATTGTAAAATTGCAATGGAAGCTTCTTTAATCCGAGAACGCGTTCTGCCGCATCGCCATCGTGGAATCGGATTCCGTTCTCGCTCTTTCTCTTATCCCTCGCCGACGCCTCCCCAATCTCGTAAACCGCGCTCGCTACACGGATTTTTGCAATATCGATCCCGTCTACGATGTCGCGGCTTGCCCGCTCGTTCCGCAGGGAGGACGGTAGACAAACTAGAATTTCCGCCCGCGAGGTTCAATTTCGTCCCTGAGAATGAAGGAAGGCGCGAGCGGTGGAAGCAAAGGGCGCGTCGGAGGTGTGAGTAGAGAAAGAGGAGACAAGGACGAGGAGAAGAGAGAGAGAGAGAGAGAAGACAAGGAGCGCGCGAAGGAGGCGCGAGGGAAGGCCGGAAGAGTGTGGGTTCCAGAAAGCGAACTCGCTCGAAAGGGAATATCGCGCCAGGGTTGGATGCTAATTAGCATTTTCCAATTAAGGCGCCGAAGGCGGGATCTCGCGCCCTCCGCCGGGAGATAGAGAAGAGAATCGTTTCGAGCGAATTATCTTTCGCGCCGACACCGAGAAATCGCGTTAGCGTCCGTAATTCGCGCCCTCCTCCCCCGAGCGGCGCCGCTCGCGACTGTTGACGCGCCCTCGCGCGAGATTCGTGCGCGGATTTTCGCACGAGACACGGGTAATCCTCGCGCGCGTGTACTCGTTTTCGCTCGTCGTGAGATAACCGAGCTCGAAATTTCGGCTCCAGATTAACCCTACAAATTCTATCGAACATGGGGAACATTGCACGAGTTGTTTTCCTATATTTATTGAGGCCGCAAATGATTACTTAACATTGGAAGTGCCGAGTGGTCGTTTCTGATCGTTTCTGATAGATTTTTTTAGATTAATACTCTATTTAATACCTCAGCACTTACACAACGATTACTTGAATATCGACCCAAGACAAAATGTTGAAATAACATAAATCCAATCGTATTCAATTAACACGGATATGTTCAAAATTTTGCACAGAAATCTTGACAAGAATTTTCACGCAAGTGCAAGATATTTTTTACCGTTTAGTGTTAACCGTTCTTCTCTCCGCGGAGAAAACAGCAGTAAGCAGCCGTTTGTGCCTATGAGATAATAGTGAAAGAGATTCCACGGTGGTCGTGCAAGTTCGACGGGATTTGCGGGATCGATGTAGAACCGGGATCTACATCTTGGGAAGTAGTTTTCATCGCGCGAAGCACGAATCGCATAAACACGGGGAGAAACCGTGTAGAGGACGTTCCTATCGCGCGCACGTGTCGATCAGTCCGCGTCGGTCTATCGTGATTCGCCAGACCTTCGCACGTGGATCTCCACACGCAGTAACGCGTTTCTTTTTATATTATATAAATGATGAGAGGGGGAAAGCACACGTGAGAACAAAACCATGTACATCTCGTAAATAAGAGATATCCTATTTTTCACACGCGACTCCTTCGAGCGGAAGTCGAAACGGCATGCTTATCCGACGACGCCTGTATCGAGCGAGCGACGCGATTCTTCGTGCTGGCCATTTAAATTACAATTAGGGTGGAATTACGATCGCGTTCTGGACCGGCCCGAGCTTTATCTTCAACCTCGCGCCGCTATTTTCCTCGCGTGCCGCTACTTAATCTTAGCGCGCGATAAACTATTCGCNCCCCCTCCTCCTCCTTCTCTGCCCGCCTCTCTCGCGCTCTTTCCCGCGTTCGCCCTTTCTCTTGATTTCTTTCTTCCGGTCGACGGCGCACAGGCCGGTCGCGAATCAAAGGATTCTATGGCCGGCTGTTTCCGCGTGTCCAATTACCATTCGCCAATTAAAAGTTGAAGCGGTACACCGGGCGTGCTCTCGGCAAAAAGGACTCGCCGCTTTCGAGAATCAGGCTCGATTATTAGCAGGCAGACGCGCGTTTACGAACATTCGGTGGTCGCGCGTCATCGGACGGCTGAACGAAACGAGCTGTACGAAAACGACTGGACGTTTTATTATTTATGCAACGTTGTAACAAAAGATGACGGAGTGCTCCCCGGCTCCCCTCTACCTTCTCGCTTCCATCCATTCCGATTTCATCAGAAATTCCATCTAAATTTAAGAGGATATAAATATTCTCGGAATTAAGCTGCTGGAGATATCAAAATCTGGCCGGGTATTTTTGCGCGACGTGACGAGCCCCGACGTGAACTTTATTCCCTCAACACGAACTTTATCCTTTTGCCGTTTCCCTCCTGTCACTCCTGTTATCTGCAGCAACGACCTGGAATAAATAGTTCGTGGATTGTGGTACATTCGTGCGGTAGGTTGCATTCCCGATCGTTGAAGAAATATCGTCCGTGATAATGGATAACGGGAGGAAATTGACGTGGTACGCCCTCGGTAACTAAGAGAAGTAAAACCCTACCGACCTGGCTGGCTATCAAACGAGGCTTTTGAATAATTAAGATACCGGCGAGCGCGCGTCGCTGGGTACGCTAACGGAATAAATGCTACGCCCGTAGGTTCTAGGACTCAACGTTATCGAGGAAACG
This sequence comes from Dinoponera quadriceps, assembly GCF_001313825.1. Lineage (NCBI taxonomy): Eukaryota > Metazoa > Arthropoda > Insecta > Hymenoptera > Formicidae > Dinoponera > Dinoponera quadriceps. The sequence goes on along the minus strand of NW_014557093.1, from coordinate 58,291 downwards.
AGGCTAGGTGGGAGGTGCGCGCGAGGTAACGAGAGGAAAGATGAAGGAAAGAGTTCGGCCGCGAAAAGATAGGCGAGGTAACGCAAACGCGAAGGGCACTGATAGACCCCGGGGACGTCGGCCGGGGAATCCTCGGGCTCACCGCGAACCCCCCGTGGAAGCGGACAGGGCCAATTACAATTTTCCAATTAAAACGTCCATCGGGAAGACGCCGACGTCCCTCGTCGTCGACGAGAGAGAAAGCCCCTCTCGTGAGAGAGATCGAAGTTCGGCCGTTAAAAATGGCGCGTCGCTGTAGGATTCCTCTGACGAAAATTGTTCACCTCGCCGACGTGAATAATACCGTCATCCGAGCGACCGCCGGAGTAAACGAGTTAAGTCAGTCAGCCGAAATAAATGTCGCGAGAGCGCGCTCGGCCTCTCAGGACGACGAATATCGTCGCGCGGAATTCAAGTTCCCCGCCCGGCGATACGTCGAATCGGGAATTCGGATTCGATCGGCGGGAGCGAAAAGAACGCTGAGGAAGGAAAAACGGGCTCTATTTGTTACGGCGATCGCGCGAAAATTCCGCGCAACTTTCTCGGTGTCAGGAGGAGTTGTATCGGGACTCCACCAGTTAATTTAATTGAAAGATAAAACGTTAACTTTTATCTTCCTTCTCGGGTTTACCTTGGCGGAACGAATTCTCTCTCTCTCTCTCTCTCTCTCTACCTGCTCTCGGTTTACCTTTACGTTGCACACGAAGGTGCTTATCGCGCAAGTGGCCGTAAACTGTGAAATTTAGATAAACTCCGGCGAAAAATTTACACGAAACTTAGTTGAACGAAATTTCCGTAACGTTTTTTTTTTTATTCCGCCGCGAGCAAACCGCAAACGCAAAAAGCGGCGACCACACGTTCGCATTTGGCGTTCCCGGGGCGATATTTCGGGGATCTCGTGCGAAGAGATTTCGGCGAGTCGGTCAGCGTCGCCTGGTCTAAACGATCATACGAGCCGACCCGGGTTAATTGCGATTTCCCAATTAAAATACCAAACAGCCACCATAACGCGTCGCAAATGGACGGCTTCAATCGGATTTCCATTATCGTTCCGACGCAGCGATAATTTGCGGCTAAACTCGCCTCTCTCACCTCCGGCCGACCGACCATCCGTCCGTCTGTTCGTTCGTCCGTCTAGCTGGCCATCATTGTTGCTGACTGTTGCTGAGGCCCGAGTGTCGAGGATGGTGCGTGCGAACGACGGGCCCGTGCACACCCCACGTCGAGCTCTCTCGTCCGTTCTCCCGTCAACCGGCTTTTACCTTTGTTTATCCGGGAAAAGCGTCGTTGACTCGCCAATCTTGTCGTCGTTTAGTTAATGGATTAGATAACGTCCATCGAACGTACGCACAAAGAGCCCCGATTGGAGAAATAAACGTCAAAGGTCCCGCGAACACCGAGGTTAAAGCTAGCCGGTTGGTTCTATTAAACGTCCGCTAATTTAGATTAAACAATGCAATTTCGTCGTTAAAAGAAAAAAAAATAACATCACTATTTCGCGTTCTCGCCGGTCGAACCGCATGTTCCTTCTTATCGACGACTGAGAAATATTAATGTTACCTGTGTGTTATAATTTTGTTTGACTCTCGCTTTATAGTCTAATAACGTGGTCTCGATTTAATGGCTCAAAACACGGGTTAGAATTCGCCGGGTGAAAAGCCTATGATCGACATACGAGAGTGCTCTTTGCATAATCGAAACTCGCACGAACCTAACCTGCAGCAACGTTTATAGTCTCGTGTAGGGATCATTAAACTTTCTTCGAAACGACGTCGACGCTCGCGTTCTCATTATTTAACGCGAACCGCGAACCGGCGCGCCGTCGACGCCGCGGCCTTTTAATTATTATATATACAATCCTTGCCTCGACCTCGAAAAAGGAGATTCTCCAACCCATAACCGACCTCGAAAGAAAGACAGAGATAGATAGCTAGAGAGAGAGAGAGAGAGAGAGAGAGAAGCAAGTTGGACGCAATTATTAAAAATTCATCACGAGCGACGCCGACGTAATAATGCATCGTCGCCGGTCTGGTTGGTGCAGCGACGGTTTTAGCGGCGCATCGAGAACTAACCGAAACGTGCGAGACGAAGAAAGAGAGAGAGAGAGCGAGCGAGAGATCCTCCGAATAAATAGATAAACATTTGTCGCGAATCCAGGACACGCTTTTCCCCGCTGAGACGCGGCACAATGCCGGCGAGTCGGACGCAGTCGCGCGTCGCTTCTCAACGCTTCATTGTCTGCGGAAACCGCTCACCCGCTGGCAATTTTTCAGACGGCAGGAGACGGAGGGGGGGGGGGGGGGGGAAGNGGGGGGGGGGGGGAGAGAAGAAGAAGCAACAGAAACCAAAGAGAGAAAGAGGGTATAAATTTGACGGCGCGTCACTCGATTACGAAAACGGAGCGAAGCGAAACAGCGAGGAATCCGAATCGCCGAGTCTCGGCTGATGCTATCTCCGGTGTGTGTCGATCGGCCCTACCTCGTAATCGACTTTGTATCGAGAGCTTCCGCCGGGTCGGCATAAAGCGCGCGCGATCGTTCGGCTGCGAGCGGAGCAGGCAGGCAGGTAGGATGGGGGGGAGGGCTATCGATTACGTCTGAATCCGCGCGGCTGGGACCGGCGCAGCAGCGGAGCACGGCTAGGCTCCAAGGCGCATCATCGAAATTGCAAAGCGCTCTTCCATCCGTCGACAATAAACGACGCGAGGTCGGGCACGAGAGAGAGAGAGAGAGAGAGAGGCAGTGAGGAAGACGGCGCGGACGGAGAGAAACGGGCTTCTGCCGGAACGGCAGAATCATCCTCTCTCTGGCCTATCACGAGGCAAGCGTGCGCCGGCCGTTGCACTTATGCCGGCGGCAAGGTAGCAATCAAAATATTGCGCAAACGGTATCACGCTGCCGTGCCTGCCCGGCGTTTATTCTGCCGGCGTACAGCGCGGTATAGCGCGACTTGCGCCAGTGCGATTGTTGCTGCTAGTTAGGCTGGAACACCCGAGAGATAGAGAGAGTGAGGGGGGGGGAGGGAGGGGGAAGGAGAGAGTAACGAGCGTCGTTCAAAACACTTCCCTGCGAGGATATTGCCCGTGGCTCGCTCACTTTCAGCCATGGATACGTAATCATCGGCCGAGGAGACATTGTTACGTTAGTAACCATTAGTGTTACATCAACCGCGGCCACCGCGCGTTTGATATTGCACTCTGTGATATCACGGTGCACAGGTGCGCCTGAAGAGCTCGTGAACGGTGTCGATGAGCACTCGAAGGCTCGGGACGGCCACATCCCGGGATGTTTCTTCTCCGGTGAAAGCGTCAGACGGAAGAGGCGGAGAAGCGACAATTCCGAGTCGCGCGCGCAAGCTGTTACGCTCAGCAATGCGGGCTTTTATCTCCTTCTTTGGAATTTTCTTTCAGAAATCTCCGACCTTGGAACTTTTCGGACAATTCGGCATCGGACCTTACACATGTGTAAATGCCTGGCATGCCTCGCAACGTAATTCTTTGAAGTTTTCTTCCTTCGAAATGAAACATAGTTTTTTCCTTAGACGCCTGTTAAGCTGGCGCAGCTACTTCAGCGCAATCACGAATGCGACTCGCGCAGAAATTTAGCGCTCTTTCGTTGCTAATTTGTTGCCGTGTTCCCGATTTCATTGTTCCGGCCGTTTCGCTAGAAATAAGGGCTGGGCTTAACAATAAAATTGGTACATCCATATAAAAAAAGCTGCAAACTGAGAAACAAAAACGTATTTTTTTGTAGTGCTTTTTTGTTTCTAATTTGTTGTCGCATTTCCGATGCTAGAGTCAGCACAGCTATTATTTTTACGACTGGGGTAAAACAACATGGGATATTTTGGGATTTTTACACATTACATGGGAGCAACAAATTAAAACAATATTCTGATACCAAATTTCAACGAATAATAAATTTTTCCTGATAGCTTACTCTTGTTACTTCGCGCTCACTGAGTGATTTTCCGTTGTTGTTTAAATTTATTTGGCGAGTAACATAATCGGGGACTTGGATATTTCGAAAACGACAAATTCAGATAACACCCGGATATCAAATTTAAGCGAGTAATACGTTTTTTCCAGTTTATTTTTGTAACTTCACGCTCGTCAGCGGTTTTCCGTTGTGGTTTAAACTTATTTGGCGAGTAACAAACTTATAATAACAGGAAAAAATTTTATGTTAAATTTAACACAAGCTGAATATATTAAAAAATTACACAAATATTACGTCAAGAAATGACACAAAATTAATATCTGTAATATATTAATCGACACGGAAACATAAAATGTTATCTCAACATTTACAAGCATTATTTTAACACACACGTACTGAATATCGACTTACACAAAATATTGAAATAACATAAACCCAATATGTTAACACGTTGTGTCAAAAATTTAACACAAAAATTTTAACAAGGATCAATTTCAACAACAACGACACAAGCACAAAATGTTTTCATCGTGTAGACGTTTTCCTTAGAACCTCGGAACGTATCCCGGTAGTTTAGACTCCGAGTTTACACTCGGAAATCTCGGATACGACCTGTGCAAGTGAATCCTACGAAACTGTCCGCCTGAAACCAGGCCGTAAGCTGGCCAGTTTTAGTCGGTTCTCTATCGCAGCTCGTACGATCAACGTCAACTCGTGTACCAAGAGCCTGAAATGAGGTACGTTAAACCACCCGGCCACGGCGGTGTCTCGCCCTGGTTATTTCCAAAATTTTACAGCACGCGTGTGCAAGCACCCACCGAAAGTTGCGCTGATGACAGAGCGTGATGAGATTGCGAGAGCGGCGCGGTTCGTGTGCACGAGGACGTGTGCGCACACGAACCCCGGAGGGCTGTTACTTTTTACTCGGAGCGTGACACACGTGTACACTGGAAGCTAAGTGCCGTCGCCGTCGGGCCCCGTTAGGCCCGAGCGAGGAAGTCGTGTAAACGCGCGCGGGATGATTCCACCACGAGCCGCGTGTTGCGCAATCCGCTGTCGACGGCATGACGGCGTGCGCAGCGTTGTTTCCTGACTGGCGTTTTCTCGCTTCCCCAACTAATAATGGAATAATTGGAAGCGCGTCCCACGATGCACGCTGCGAATAATGGCCTGTAATGATCGCGGAAAGACGGCTGTGCTGCGCACGCGACGTCTCCTCGCCGAGAGCCTTCGAAGTTATACGTCGATCTTCGAACGAATGAGCGAGAGTGAACGCGCGATCCATCGGTGAGGCATTAATTAAGTAGAAAGCCGGCGAAATTAGGCTGGCGAAAAGTACCGGTCGGCTCGTTTGATGATGGCCGGGCTGACGCTCGGAGTCAACAATAAGCTGGGATTTTAAATCAGATTTCAGTAGCTGATTCCCCGATCGATCGATCCATCGACCGACCGACCGACCGTTCTCGGCTTGCCCTCTGATTATGCTAATCGAGCGGGGCTCGCTAAATTCCAAGTTATCGCGCCGCAGTGATTTTCTCTGGCGGTCCGCTGACTCGCCGGTGACTGCCGTCTCGGCTTCTACTTAGCTAATTATCTTAACTAATCAATCAAGCTAGATGATTAGTCAGTCAAGTGAGCCGGCCGATCTGGAGTATTTAACTCGGTTACCCGGTTACTTCAGCCGCCGCGGCTTAAGTGAATCAGCCAATTAGACGAGTTAACGAGCAACGTTCTCTCTCTCGACTCTCGAAAATCCTCGGCGAAATTGTTGAACGTCGATTATGAAATTTCGGGCCGGCACGACCCGTGTTCTTCGGCCGGACTTCGCCGGGGTGAATTTCGCAGCCATACCCGCGTCACGTTCCACGATCTCTCGTTCCCGGCGCACCCGGTATAGCGACAAGTTGCAGCGAGGACGTCTCGCGATTTTACGGAGGCATTACAATCTTGCGAGGCGTAATTTCGGCGAGTCCGGCGTAATTTTCTCGGGCATTTACGAGCTCTCCGGCTGCTCCGACCCCCGAGGGCTCGTCGTTCTTCCACTCCCCTCCCACCCTTCGGCAACCCCCCTACACGGCATTTCCTTTCCGTTCACCTGGGGATCTCTTTCGAAGCGCGGCCCTCCCGGCCTCCGATGTCCCATAACCGATGGCACTCGCAGTCGCCGACGTTTACGATCCTAAGTGGGCGATGGTCATGCCAAAGTAAGTAAAGTACGACCTCCCCCCGTCGTCCTTCACCCGCTCGTATTCCGTCTCTCCCTGCTTCTCTCTCTCTCTCTCTCTCTCTTTCTCTTTCATACTCATTCACTCTCTCACTCTATCGCCTCTTCTTCCTCTCTATCTTCTCGCTTCTCTCTCTTCTCCTCGAATGCAATATTTTTTGTCTATAAACTCGCCTCCCCCAAGACACAGCCGTTCGTCGTTTTTCACGAATATACCGCGATATATTCCACGCGCGATTCTCCGGAAACTTACGCGCTCGCAATTCACGACGCACAACTACGTGAGGTACCGCGACCCGAATCGAGTTGCCCGCGCCAACCCTTCGCCGCCGGCCCCCTCCTGCCCCGCGATCGATCTTTATTACGAGACCCTCCTAAATTTTGGAGCAACTTCGGCCCGCCCGTTTCTGGTGCGGCCACGTGGCTTGCTATGTACTAAATGGACTTAAAGAATTGCGTCAGGCGCTGCGAGGTTACCTCACGACAAGATTAGCGTCTCCGTGCTGCGCACAATTATACGACGTGTACCAGGTTAGCGATATCGTCCTCGCGATTTCCTCGATTAATTTGGAATCGAGTTTCTCTCTCTTCTTTTCTTTTACCGTAAAAAACGAGCACGGAGCAATCTCTTTCGCTCGGAAATAATTTTTAGCGTCGAGCGGTATCGCGGACGGATAGGGAAAGAAAGAATGAGAGAGGAAGAGGGTGGTTCGCTCAACTTGCGATTCCGATTCCTCTCTATTTATATCCCCACGATAATTGCAAGCTTCGGAAGATTACTCGTTTCCATCGTGACTGACGAAAATGAAAGGAGGCTAGTTCACCCTTTCACGCGACCCTCGATCACAATTTTAGGGGCGCGATCGGCCGGTGATTTGGCCGGCTACGTCGCTTTCGTGCGAGCCGCCGGCCTCCAGCCCTCACTTCGCAGGATCGATCGATCCCTCACGAGTATGCGTGTCACAACAGTTCCTTCACGTCGACCGACGTTTATCGGTCTTTCGGGCTCGGTTTTTCCCTTTCGTGTCTCTTAAATACCGCGATAATCCCCGAGTTCGTAAAACGAATTTGACGAGACTGCTTTTCCATCCATCTCCCTCTCTCTCTTTCTTTCTCCCGCAAAGCTCGCCCTTTCCCGTAATTTATATTAGTATTCATTTCACTCAACGTGGAGGCTTTATCATTATTATTTACGAGTTTACTCGTACCTCTCCCGTTGAATGTTTTATGAAACCGTAATCGGGGTTACGGGGGCTGCAAAAAGGTGCTTTTATACGTAAAAGTTCCGTTTCGAGGGAGCCTATTTGAAGCTCAGGTTTTACATCGTAAAATATTAAAATACACTCCTGCTCGTTGAAAAACATCTTCGTACGTGAAAAACAACCTCGCTCCCCCTTTCCCTCTTTCGGTCGTTGTCCCTCGATCGCGCGCCGTCATTGCCATACGAACGTTTCAACGCCCTAAATATCCGCCTTCCTACGTGCAAAAAGCGCGCCGATTTATTTTTTCCGCGGGACGCGTGTAATCCGCGCTAAATGCGCGGAAGGGGTTAAGGCTAATTGTTCCCGAACGTCGTTGTCCGTATTTTATTATGTTCCGTCCCCGGAGCCTACGCAAATGCTTCTCCTTCCTCACTCGCACGTCCTTGATATAGCGCGAACGTCGCTGCAGGCTCCACAGTCACCGGCTAATCCGTGGATTAACGCGCGACACTATAGGAATTTATAGCGCGGAAAGACAGGAGAGATGGTAATCGCGCGCACTGAAACGCGGTAAAGCGCGCGAAATTCTCGCGCTCTCTCTCTCTCTTCTCTCAGCAAAGTAAAAGAGAGAGAGAAGGAGACAAACTCGGCGCATACATTTCGCGGCGTGCCGCGTACGTTAGAGCGAATTTACGCGGTCCGCCTTTGACGAGCGTCCGAGGATGAATCATCCGTGGAGGCGAGAAAGAAGCGAGGAATCGTGTAAATGGTCGCACGTGAGCGGCGCGCGTAAACGCTCGCTCGCTCGTTCGCTCGTGAGAAGCCTCCCGTAACGCGTTGGGTTTCGTTTCGCTCACGGCGAGAGATCGCGTATCTCCGTGTACACGCGCGCGGAGTAATTTATAATCAAATTACGCCGCGCGCGCGGTATCGCGGACAATCGGTACGAAGGGCACTCCTGCGCATCGTCGCCGTTCGCTTTGAACTTTTTCCACTCGTAAATAGCCGCGAAAGCGTTTCTACTACCGGCGGCCTGTTTTCTCGCGGCGGAAGGCCGCGCGCGCGAAAACTCTCGCGTTTCTCATCGGGCGACGCGCATCCGGGACGAGATGCGATCTCGCCGTGTAAATCCGTCTTTAGCGTTGCTGCCCGATCAATCGTGGAAATCTCGATCTGTCCGGCGCAATCGACATCGCATCGCTCCGTTTCCGGGTCGCGGCCCGTTTTTGCCCGCGCGCGCGCTTGTTTACGGGGCGCGGGCTATCTCACGGATTGCCGGCGGTATTTTTCGTAATTCCCGCGGCAACGCTCGTAAATCGAATTCCGACGGGCCGAGATATATGCGGTAAACAAAGTCAGGCGTGCGCATACGCCGTCGTCCGGGGCGAATATTAAAGGCCTTCGACGTATCGAAATTGGACGCGTCGGCGAAATACCGATGGTATCGATGCGCTTGATAAATACTCCTTCATTGAGCCGCTCGGATCGCCGCTCGAATGAAGCCCTTATTATTCCCTGCGCGCGCCTCGGGGATGTCTTCGGATCCGGTATCGTTACTCGCACACGGATGAAACGCGCCACAGTGTGTCCCACTTTTGTTCGTGCTCGAGAATCGTTCTCGTAAAAATTCAAGCGATACGAAGATCAGACTCACATAAAAGCCATAAAGAGCCGCGGCACGGGTATTATAATGCCATCCTGCCGTGAAACCAGGACACCCATGAGACGAGAATATGCTTTATTGTAAAAAAAATATTAAGGCTCATTCAAGGATTGCGTCACGCGAAATTTCAGTGTTTTTTGTCACCCCCTCGCTTCCTCTCTTTCGTCAGATTTTGTCAAAAAATATTCGTCCTCTTCCAATATTACGTGACAACGTATCACGCGTGGAATTACCCCTCCTCCGTCGTGGTGTGAAGTAATCGTTGAATGGCCCCTTAAAGTCCAATCTTTATTAAATTGCCAGACGTTTCGGTTCTTATCCGGATCCTCTTCAGCGGAAAAACATTAAACTGTGGCAAATTAAAAACATTCGTCAATATACATGTCACGTATATTAATATGCATAGAACAAACCAATGTAACTGTCGTCAAAGCGAAGTGGCAGAGATCAAACGATGCAGCCGCGCATTTCAATCGGAGCTTCTGAAGATTCCCGTTGCGCAACACTGCGAGTGTTTGCGCGAATGGCAACGCTTTCGTACGTCTACTCGAATTATGTCACCGCAGAGTCGAAAGACTGTCATCGTTTCTCGCGCGAGCCATTTTAGCCGGCGGAGTTCTGCGCTTTTATTCAGTGGGAGGGGAGAAAATCGAGTCACGTATGCCTGGCGAGGAAAAGTGTGTCACATTCGATCTCGCTATTCTAGATTCCATCTCCGTGGCGAGACGTTTCGGCGGATCGATGAGTCTCGTTAGATCGAGCCGGCTCGTTTCTGACTTGTGTATCCGCCGAGGATTGTGAATTTTCCGCGTCGGAAAGTCTCGAAATCGAAACCGGAATCCGCCGGACGGATAACGACGACAACAGTCGGCGAAGCCGAGATCTCCGCTGAGTGTGTTACTCGGTTTTCCAGCCGGTAGAGAAGTTCTCCACCGCCCGTTCAGGTTTACGACCTTCGATAATTATCTCAATCTGAAGGGGACTTCGAGGCCAACCGGCGTCGTCGTCCGGTCCGTCGGGTGAGCACGTAGAGCGGTTGAAAGGTTAAGTGTAATTTCGAGCGAGGTACGGCGCGCGAGGTGACGACGAAATACACAGCGTGGCTCTCGTTGGATTCTCGCCGACTTGGCTGTAACTGAGGTCGACGTCCTCGCGGCGGACCTTTCGAAACTGCCGTGGAAGCCGCGCGGCGCGCAGTCTCGTTAATCCTCGGCGCGTCCGCGAACTTCTCCTGCAATTGCGCCTCGCCTCCGAGAAAAGGACCACCATCCCCCTGCATACGCGGTGTCTCGGAAAAGTCGGTTAATCGACCGGCCGAAGCGACCAACTTCTCGGACGATCGAATTTCCGGCTCGACCGGCTTTCTTTCGGCCGTGGGCGTATAAGCTGAGCACCCCCATTGGAGGGCTTAGTGATATTTACCAGGTGTACCGGTATGAAGTGAGCGTTTTTTTGTGAAATCAAAACACTATTTTTTAATGGGAAAGTAAAAAACATTTTATTCAAAGTATTGGCCATTGCTAGTTACACATTTTTCCCATCTTTCAGGCAATTTGTGGATTCCACGCCAATAAAACTGTTCGTCTTTTGAAGCAAACCAATTAGTCACCCAATTTTCGACTTCCTCGTAGGAATCGAAGTGCTGCTCAGCCAATGCGTGTCCCATCGATGAAAACAAATGGTAGTCGGAAGGAGCCAAGTCTGGTGAATACGGCGGGTGGGGTAGCAGCTCCCAGCCGAGTGCTTTGATCGTATCCTGAACCAGTTTTGCTTTGTGTGCAGGTGCATTGTCATGGAGCAAAATTACCTTGCCGTGTCTTCTGGCCCATTCTGGTCGTTTTTCGATCAATGCATAGTTCAAATTGCTCATTTGTTGTCGGTAGCGATCTGTATTGACGGTTTCACCAGGTTTTAGGAGCTCGTGGTACACCACACCTTTCTGGTCCCACCAGACACACAGCATTGTCTTCTTGCCGAATCGATCTGGTTTTGCAGTCGAAGTTGATGGTTGTCCCGGATTAACCCATGATCTTTTCCGTTTAGGATTCTTAAAATAAATCCATTTTTCATCGCCAGTAACAATTCGATGCAAAACTGATTTTCTATCGTGTCTTTGAAGCAAAATTTCACAAGTGTTTCTTCGGTTTTCCATCTGTCTTTCATTCAATTCATGTGGCACCCATTTTCCAGACTTTTGGATCTTTCCCATAGCTTTTAAACGGTCAGAAATTGTTTGTTGTGCAACATTTAACATTTCTGCCATTTGTGTCTGACTCAAAGTGTCATCTTCATCCAATATTGTTTGCAATTCGGTGTCTTCAAACTTTTTTGGTGGTTTTCCACGTTCTTTATTTCTCACATCAAAATCATTATCTCTGAACCGTTGAAACCATCTTTTGCATGTTGCTTCTGATAGAGCATGATCACCATATGCCTCGACAAGCATTTGATGCGACTCTGCAGCACTTTTCTTCAAATGAAAACAAAAAATTAATGCTTTCCGCAAATCATCATTTTCTGGTACAAAATTCGACATTTTTAACACGATGAAAAAATATGATGTTGTTTGTTCAATAACTTGATGTAAACTGAATATGTTTGATAGATGTCATAGAAACCAAACAAAACAAAATTAAGGCCCGTTCAAAATAAATGTTCCCTATCGAGATATTTGTATTTTGACGCTCACTTCATACCGGTATACCTAGTATACTTCTTAAATTATGCGTCCAATCTGTATCTTCATCTTTCCCGTATTAGTTGGATTTTTCTCGCATTGTCCTACTCTACTTCACTATATCCACTCTCATCCTTCCGTTTCCTCCATATCGCGTCCTTTTACTGTATTCTACGGCCGAGAAAGCATCATTGTTCAAATATCTCTGTTCGATCTTGCCTTCAGCTCTCCAATGACAATGCAGTCTATTCTATTATAATATATGTTTACGGTTTGGCCATTCAATCATCGCCGCCGCGTGAACTCGAGTTTCACGAGGCCGACGATCGTGGATCTCTTCAGGCGCGTCCCGGAGAAAGAAGAAGACCGGAAACCCACAGATCGGATTTTCCACGGGATGAAAGGAACGTCGGCGGATTCGTCGCGGTTGTTTGTACGGGTTTGTTTGGGTCCGGCTTCTCCCAGCCGGCGTTTAAGCGCGCCGGGGACCGCAAATTGCCGGCGTCCTCTTTTGTGCCGAGTTAATTTTTCACGCGAGCTGACTTCGCGATGAGCCGACCCGCGGTTACATTTTCCGCGCGCGGGGAAAACTCGTTTCTCGCTCACTCGAAGGATACCGTTAGCCTCCGTTTTCTCCGGGACACTCTGTGCGTGATTGCGGCCGCCGCACGGCTGTTTTGCGAGGAGGCCGCGTTTTTGCGCGTATCGCGATCTCTCCCGCGGCTTCGCGGTCTAATCAGCAAATGAGCGTTACACACGTGATGCCGAGTGATTATCCCCGTAGTTCCGGCCCTCGTGCGGTGGAAAGACGGCGGGGGACAGCGTGGTTGACGTCGACGCGGTGCCGGGCATTCAGCGCGCGCCTCGCTTGTTGCGGTTCTGTCAAAGTTCAGACGCCGCGCCCAGCCGGTCGGGGGCCAGTTCGATGATTAAACGTTCGAGTTTTCCGCCGGTTTCGGCTAAAACATCCGACAAATGGTCGGGAGCGCGCGCACGCACCGACCATTACCGTAATTATCGCGAGCTTTTAATTTTCCCGCGGCACATTTGCCGCATCGCCGCAGGAGTAAAATGGACGGTTAATTAGGCGCGAATTAATCGAAAGGCCGAACTCTCATTCGCCCGTTCCGCCCGGTTTATTTGTCTCTTCGCACGGCGATCATTTTCGACATCGCGTCGTTAACGCTTATTTAACGGTGTCCTCGCGTATTCTTACCGGGCTTCTTAATTATCTTGAATTTATCAGCGGAGGTCATTTCGTAGCGTGAGAAACTTCAATAGTACGGAGGGGTTTTTTTTCTCTTTTTACAATATCTCATTCACTGATATCATTACAGCCCGCAGTTGTATGATCATTAATAGCTCAATAGTCGTAGGATTTTCTATTACCTGAAATTATTTTCACAGTCGTGCGTGCGCAATCTGTCACGGCGCGTATGTTCCTAAAAATGCCGCACGTTTTCATACGCAGTCTGTTTAAAATGAGCGCGGACGGCGGAACTTTGATTTAAAACATGTGTACCGAGAATTTCTTTGAAAAGTGAAAGCAGCTGGCTATTTTGCGAACGAACGTTTTTCAAAATGAGCGGCGCATACCCTCGACACTTCGAAACAGTGTTTTTACGTCTGCACTTAAAAAAGTCGAAAATGTCGTTTGGAGCAAACGGCTAAATGCGTAAAAAAGCTGAACCGCATGTGCGCAAATGATTGAAACCGTGACCAGGAATAAAAAACGATTGATGACTTTCTGGAATGTGGCTCGAAAGAAGAAGGACAAATGATTTATCGCTTTGTTTTCTCAAGATAAGGTCCTATCTCTGCGTGAAGGACGAATAAAATGAAAAGCAAAGCGCTGAGGTATTTCCATTAATACTATGCGAAATCATTGCGTGGGAACGATATGAAATATCGAAGCAGTTTGACGAAATCTCTGCTGCCTGAGACTTGGATCGAAGAAAAGATTAGCTCGGGTGAGCACATTATGACCAGGTCATTTTCACACGGATGAGGCTTCTTTCTGGACACGGGTGGTCCTTATTCTTTAGACCCGTTCTCGGACAATAGACTTCTTGAACGAACTAGAAAACACCCGGTAAAAATGTGTATTTGGGATTGCTTTTCTAAAAAGGTTTTCGATCGTTTGTGCGTCACCACCGGCGACCTTAATGCGTGAGATCATTTTATGACGGTGCAGAGCGATATTTCCTTGCACTTCCGTGCCAAAACCTCAAACCGACCGCTCGCCCGTCGAACTTCGTAATTTTTTAATTCCGGCGCGAAGTGGCGCGAGTGGGATTTTGAACTCAACGTTTTCGTCGCGCGCGCGCGGTAACTCGTACGTACGGGAACGTAATTTGGCCCGCGCGAGAGAGAGCGCGTTCGCTGGAAATTGGTTTTATCGAATATTGGCTTCGCATGAAAAATATTACATTCCGTTACGCGAGAGATAGCGACGTTTTTCATGCCCCGAAAAGTTCGCGATGACGTACCGAACGAATGAACGGCGGCGGCGGCAACGACGGCATCGACGCGTCCGGTCGCGCTGCTGTGTGTATTTGCACCGTCCGTTTCGTCGGTGTCCGCTTTTGTTTGACGTAAACGTGCAAACGCGCGGCCGTAGCATATGGCGGACGAGGGGAGGGAAAAACAGCCATGTTGTCGAGAAACGGGACACTCGCGAACAAAGAACCGAGTATCCTAGAGATTAAATATCCGTGTCGCTCGTTGCAATTCGTTTCGCCGCTGGCGGCCGGCTAAAATATCCCAGCAACATTTAACATCGCCGGCACGCGCTATTACCACCGCGTGCATTGCCCGACTGCGTGTATTATCCAGTCGAAAGATAAAGGATATTCGATTATGCAGCGAAGGGCCGGAGGGGGGGAGGACGGGGGAGGATCGGTGGCACGGCCGATGGAAAATAGGCGAAAGCGCAAAAAAGCACACTGGCGTCGTATCGGTTATAAACAACGGCCGATGTGTGCGCGTGCATTAATGCGCTATATTTACGGGGGGCCGCTGATACACCGTTTTATCGCCTCGTGGTCCGCGTAATCGCGAGCGGCGGAATGATTATTTCAGCGTGTCGAAACGGCGCGTAGGCAAGAGCGAGGATTGTTCCGTCGTTCGCCGGAATAAAAAGTTGCGTTTTACGCGTTCGGTATCCGGTGATTGAATTTCGCGCTGATTCGTCCTCGTCTCGCGAACAATCGAAGCCCCGACTCGTTGGCCCAGCGTGCCCTCGTGCCTTTGGAATACGTATAGTATGTTAATGCACGCGCTTCGGCCCAAACGGCAACACCCCCCCTTTTTTTTTTATCGATGCGCCCGACGTCGTTCATTATTCGTATTTTCTATTACGCTGCATGCGCGGCGCATGCAACGTAATAACGTATTCATAAATTAAACCTATTGTTTATTATTCACATAATCAAGCCTGTTGCACGCGGATAAAAGAATATTTTATTATATCGAGCGCAGTAGGGGAACACAAAGCGCGCTCTGCGGGCGCCCCATTTATGTGTATTTCGGGGTGCGTTTAATGTTGCAAACGCTCCGTACAGATCAATCCTGCTTCTTCTTTAAGCACTCCAAAGCATCCGCGGTGTATCGTCGACCCTACCTTTGCTTCATCTTATTATTCCGTTCCTTACGTTACCATTTCATCATGTGGAATTAAACAAGTGATAAATCACAATTAATACTTCTATAGTTATTGTAACATTAATTTATCTTCTCTGCATAATGAAATTCTCTAATGATATGTGTGAATTAAATTATCTCATGAGTGAGATGTGATGAATTCTTTACTTGGGAATTTGTTGACGTTTTTACGCGACCACGTGTCGTACGTACGGCGATGATGCGTCGATGTCAGCGAGAAAATATGAAAGTGAATCTCGAAGAGATTCGAGATTCCTTCCAAACTCGCGCGTATTCCGAACTGTTCGGCGCACAAACATGCTTTTCGGCCACGCTTCCATCGCTCTTTTTATTACGGATTACGGATTATTCTATATTCTCTCTGGAAGACGAGGAATTCTCTCATACGTTATTCCCAACGTTCGGAAATAATTTCGACACGAGAGAGAGAGAGAGAGAGAACGACTGCGGACGACGGGGTGGAAGCGATGTCACGTCGTCCAACGTACCGGGGGTGACTTTTAGCCCGGGTTACTTTGCCGTTCCCGATGTAGTACTCGCGGCCCTTTAAGGCCCCGTCACGCGGTGGAGATTCTCCGGATTATTATGACTGTCACGTGCGCCGCGAGGCTTTTGTCGGCCCTCGTCGTTACGACGACGAGCAGCCGCGATTTTTCCGGCTTACGCCGGTACGCGCTATGAACTTGAGAGCCTTAAGAAGCTTGGGGGTGTCCTGATTTATACGGGACGCTCGATGCCGCGAACGGTCGTTCCTCTCTCCCTCTTCGCCGCTTAGATTCCGCTCGATGCCGAATCTGCCGAGAAATGGCCGCGCGAAGCGAAGCACCTGTTGTTCTTGTGAATAATTTAAGAGTAAAGGACAATGCGTATAATTCTTCGTTGTGACGATAATCGATTACATATATATATGTGTGTGAGTTCGTATACATATTTTAATTTCTTTACTTTAAATTATGTAAAATTTCCGAGAGAAAGAGAGAGAGAGAAAGAGAGAGAGAGAGAGAGATATTGAAGAAAGTTATAAAATTTTATGAAAAATATATTGTACATCAGTAAACACGTTACTTTATATTTAATTTATTTATTTGGAATTAATGCGCGCGCGCGAGAATATTTTCGACACGCAGCACGGCTAGTGTAACGTTCGCTTAATACCTTACAGTGTCATAAATAAAATTTTTCAACCGCGTCGGATTAATATTTTAATACCATTCTATCGCGTTTAATTATAGGAAAAGCTTAAAATTCAGTATCGGAAATGGGATTTACTATACATTTAGCAAATCCTCAGCCCTGTGCATATAAAATTAAGTAAAATTACGCGCGCGACACGCAAACACCGTTTTTGTCCGTGATGAAAAATTCACCGTTGCTGTACGTGTTCGCGTTTGACGACGTGGAGGAAGGAAAGAAGAAAACGGCCGGAAGAGCTCCGTATCTCGCACGCTTGGCCGCGACGTATCTCGCTCGTCGCGTGAATTCCGATTATCTTTTTGCCGTGTACATCTACCGCGAAGGAGAAAGGACCTTTCGTCCGACTTGGCGGATCGCGGAGGGAAAAACCGCCGCCCGCACGGTAGTCGCGGCAATTTCTCGCGGCTCGAATCTCGCGTTTCCTCGCGGCCGGAATGCGAAATCGCGAAAAAATAGCGTAGCCGTCGGCTGGAAGCCTCGGGAAAGCAATCGCGCGCGCGCGCGCGCACCTGTAAACCTATATGCCAATTTCACGGAGCTCCCGCTCCGAAGAATGGCGTTGGAAAAATTGCGGAGTCCCCCTTTCACCGAAAGTTGTACGATTTCCGACCGGCAACGAGCGCCGACGGGGTTATTCGCAGACCCTCGTCCTTTTCGCGCGAATTTCGATCCTTCCGCCACTGATTGAACGCGACGGAACGTGAACCGAAAAAAAAAGGGGGAACGAAATAGGAAACGCGTTGTCATTCGATTGATATTGGCGCGGACCGCTAATGAAGTGACAGCGATGAATTGGCAGGCGAATAATCTTATCATCGCTACGCTATATTCGTCGCGAAATAATAGTGCAGACATTTTTCGGGGCTGATATCGATATATCTGTCAGAGATTTCTCGATAAAGGACGAGGGGATCAAATAAGCTGATTTAGGCTGTCGAAATAGCAAATGAAAACGGTCCTTTGCTGTTTTTGAGCTGCTGAATCTGATTCTGACTTGAAACAATTTTTACTTGTCGGGGAAATAACAATAATAATAAACCAATAATAATTTACGGTACTAAATGTTTCACACGTATGCTGATTACGATACTTCCCCGACGAGTAAAAAATTCGTAAAGGTCGGAATCAGATTGAGCGGCTTAAAAACTGCAAAAACAGTACCGCTTTTACCTGCCACTCCGGGGGCCAAAATCGATCCGTTTTAGCCCATCGTTCCTTCGCATTCGAGGCCATATTTTTAATCGCGCGTAAATTGGATTCTTTGATAATTGCTTTTTTGACGATTTTCCAAATGAGATTCCCTCTTCCAAATAGCTCGCCGTCGAATCGCGGCAACGACGCGGACGACGCTGCGAATTATTAAATAGCGCGTATATTATGAAACCAGAATTCGATAATTCGACCGTGCCGCACGGCGGCGGCGACGTCATGCAAGTGACGTCGCGCGATACCGAGTGAATAATTCAGAATGCACGAGACGCGCGAGGATATAATCCCGCGTTCGCGGGGACGCAATTCTCAGGGAAGCTTCCGGAAGCTCGCGGCCGCGCGGCCCGTCGTCTTGTAATTAGCGTTGTCGAACTTGTCGAAGGTGGTGCTCTCGAACCGTTGAGACCCGGAAACACCCGGGCGTATCGCGCGTGGAATCGATATCCTCGCCTATCCCCGCATTCCCCCCTGCGCTCCCCTCGTTCCGGCCCCCTCTTCGCACCTCCCTCTTTCTCTCTTCTCCCTCTCCCTCGGCTATTCTCTTTCTCCCGCCGGCATCTCTTTTTCCTCGCCATGCATTTTCCATTCTTATACATTCGTAACGCACTCTCCGTACACCGCATTTCAGTTTTCGGCGTTGCGCGAGTGGGAGTCGCTCGCGGCTCGCAACTTCGGTTTCGAGCTCTCCGTTATGCGTCAAACGATATGCCGTCCGCGTCGTTCGCGTAGTCGTTAAATGAGAGATGGAAAAAGGTGGGAACG
>NW_014557093.1:33099-39683 GCF_001313825.1 Dinoponera quadriceps | reverse complement strand
CCCCCCCTTCGCTCGCCCATTCGTAAAAGCGTAAATCCGTCTTATTTCCACGGTTCTCTTGATACGGCGTCGCGCCCGGTATCTCTTATCAATTCGGAACACGCCAGATCCCCTCCCCTCCCTCCGTCCTCCTCCCGCCTGACTCTTACCTCAATGCGCCGCCGTCCGCTGAGATATACTCTATTGTATATTCCTACACTTTTCTATAATGCCATCAATGCACCATCAGTTCACAATGCCCCGCTTCCTCGTATCCCATTTTCCGCCGTACATTTCCTTTGTACATTAGAGCCCTCGACAGGAGGGAGGAGGGA
This sequence comes from Dinoponera quadriceps, assembly GCF_001313825.1. NCBI lineage: Eukaryota > Metazoa > Arthropoda > Insecta > Hymenoptera > Formicidae > Dinoponera > Dinoponera quadriceps. The sequence continues at coordinate 39,369 of NW_014557093.1, read as the reverse complement.
TGGAAAATAAGCCTCTTTCCGTCCTTCTCTCTCTTCCGCCCCCGTTTCTCCCTCCGTCGTGCGCACACGCGTGCATCTGCAGGTGAGCGCGTGTGTTTGCACGCGTCGCGCATCCGTGATGGTATAACCGGCAGATGTACGCTGATTAGAAACTCACAGAAGAGAGCCGCTTTTACGAGCGATATAACGAACCCTGTCTTCCTCGTCTTCTCTCGCTCTCGCTCGCTGTCTCTTCTGCTCTCGGTCCGAAGTATCGATGCGCCGGCCGTGTTTCCCGCCGAAAATAGGCCAACCCCTAGGTCGCGGACAATTACGCGGAGCGTAACAGGCCCGTAAAACGCGCCATAAAAGCGCCGACGTCTTATTTTGTTTTTATAAAGCGCGAGAGCGCGGCCGGTGCTGCACGATAATTGATCTTTATTACGTTTCATGTAAATCGCGCGAGAGCGAGGACGAGGTACCGCGGTAGGAAAAAGCGGCGGATGCGCGCACGCGGCTAGGAGCCGTAGTTATGCTCGCGATGATTACAAGCGTTCTTCCCTCTCTTCCTTCCTACTCGTTTATCCCGGGATAATTCGATCGAGATGTACACGATGGAAATATGCTCGAGTGGCTTTTACAGGGAAAGTAGCAACCGACCGCGGCGGCGGCGGCTTTCCTTTTTTCCCCTGGCACTGACATTATCGAAAGTATCCGCGCGTATCTTCGAAAACCGTAGAAAGCGGAGGCGGCGCGCTTGAATTTCTCGAACTTCGTCGGAACGAAACTGGGATAATTCGCCGCAGCCTCATTATCACAATCGTGCGAATATTAAAAAGTGACTTCAACGAGAGAAATCCCGCCGTCCCGGAATGTTCACGAATTCTCCGAATTTATTCTCGACCATCGGAAGCCTCGCTCGACAACGATCACACGACGGCCGACCGACGAAATGTCATTTCGCGTTAATAATCGACTCCGGTAACGTCCGCGCTTGCGACGACAGCAGGAGAGGAGAAGAGAGGAGGAGGAGGCCCACCCTCTAACTAACCACTTTAGCGCGTAACCTCGTAAACCGACCGCACGTTCGGGTCATGTCGAAGGCTGCGGCCCGGCGGCGGCGCGAACTATCGCGCCCGGCCCCGAGGAAGTTGCGAGTCGCTAACTGGAAATTGATTTTGCGCCCCTCGCTCGATTTTCCTCCCTCCTCCTCCCGGCTCCCTCTCTTCGCCTCCTACCCCGCTCCAAAAATTACGGGGTTTACCGGCGAGCTCGCACCCCACCGCCATTAGACCGGCGCCGTGTACTTACCCCGGGAGTTTTACCGCACATGTATGGCCCCGTCGGCTAGTGAAACTGCGCGCGCGTGCTCACCGGGCTGTCTATCGGGAGTCACTATCCGAAGTTTGCGTTCGCCGAATAGTTGCCTCCCCTGGTAAATCACTCTCGCTATAAAATCGATCCCGGGCAAAAATCTTCATCGGAGTTGACGTCCGCGCGAAGTAACGCGCTCCTTGCGAATACCCTCTTGACGGGTCGGGTTGGAAGGTAGTTTTATGCAAATTAGAATTTATAAAAGTTATAATATCAGGGGGGGAAAGGTGGTATTATAGTGCCCGTTTACATTTTGTATAATAACTTGTATCATTTTCTATATAACGTCAACAATCGATATTTTTAATTGAGGACTGAACGGTTACATTCAGTTAAAGTGTCGTTAATCGATTTTGGACCCAAGGTTATGAAATATTTATTACTCATGCTCGGTCCCGCTGTTATAGTTTAAATCTAATCGACAATTAACTCAATGGAATTGATCAATTACATTGGCCAATTAGCTGAATTGAGCAATTCGATTTGCCAATTCCGTTGTGTTAATCGTCATTTAGATTTGAACCATGGTGGTGGAATCTGGTATTGGGACGTTATTTATAGAAACGGCGACACTGCATAACGGGTTGAGGAGAGAGAGAGAGATGGTAATGTGGCCCTCATCTAAATAAATAAATAAATAAATGATTACAAAAATAATTACTAGAATTCGTTACCTAATAGTGAAGGCATTAAGAGGAGCCACGTAATATCTACAAGGGCCATATGGTATCACTTTCTTTCCTATAATAAAAATAATTAGTTTTACACACACATTTTATTCAGATTTTTTTTTTGTCGGAAACAGCAGTTTCGCGCGAACGTGTGAAATCGCGATATCGCGAAATCGCTCTCGTAAGTTACCGCAACGGGTGCTTATCGGGGAGCTCTCTTCGATTTAACGATATTCGCCGGCGAACTGTACTGTCAAAAGTGCCGTACGCGTCTCTGTAAAAGTCACTCCCGAGTTTTCTTCTCGCTTGTGTGCGCTACCTGATCTCACCGGGTTCTACCTTTCACTGACACCTACCGCAACCTGTATTCACCGCGCGGCGTTCTATTATTGAAAGTAGAACGCCACGGGAACACCCATTGCAGTCTATGTTTACCGTGGAGTTTCATGTAATAATAAAAGCCCGCGCGGTAGACATTTATTGGGTGTCACACTGAAGTTTGCTTTCACCGGAATGTCGCTCGGTCGAGGGGCTACTATCGATGCCGTTCCCGAGGACTGTGCGTCGTCGAAAAATTAATCCTATTATCAGGAAGTGCTCCCGCGATAGCGGAACTTTCACGCGGAACGCTCTAAGGAATCAACGGGCTCGATACAGTGAGCGGTGTAATCGAGAGTCGCTGTCGAGGAATAAAGCTCTTCCTCCTCGGCCGGAGTATCGTCGGGGCTTCGTCGTCGTCGTCGTCGAGCAGTATCGACGGTCGTTCACGAACGGCAAAACTCGCCCGATGCTGTGCATCGGGCTTTATTTGCGTTCGCTTTCGCGAGAGAGCAGCGATCGCGACGGCGATTACCGGCGACGATAAGCCGGCGAGAAGAGGGTGTCGGGGATAAAATCGTATCGAATTTCTCACCGCGCTTTCACACGCTTTATTGCGCCATATCGTGTTCCGTCCTCGCCGTCGACGGCGGTTTCTGCGTGCGGGTGTCGCCGTAATTAGAAAACAATCTTCCCGCCGGTTCGTGACCGATGATGCGGCGAACGCGATTTAACTCTTGCCCTCCCTCCCCTCCGGACCCTTGCGTCCTTCGGAACGCAAAGTGCGAACCGTGTGCACCGATTAGATTCCGTAGATTCGTTGCGTAATTCGTACCGAGATCGTCGAGGATCATTTTTCGCGCACGTTCGTTTGGCTACATAGAAAATAAGTACCAAGACTGATAAACTCGGGAATGTCGGTTCACAAAACAACGTAAGTCTAATTGTCCTTGCGTGATTTAGAAGCAAAGGATGAAGATTGGCTCAAAATTTAAGGTGATTTAAAAAGTTCAAAACTCACCCTATAAAATAGTACATGGGAAAGAAAATGCTGTTGGATCGATAAAACTTCCAACAGTAGCGCAATTGGAGTATAGCGGAAGAAATCTTCTTCATTCAATGGCAAATATCATTGAAACTACCGTGTTATGTATCGTTCCAGTAATTAAGGTATCAGTTTCAATGATATCACTATTGAATCGGCAAGATTTACTCCAATTACGCGTGCCGTTGGAAATTTTATTTATTCAACAGAATTTTTCGTATCGTCCAATAAATTGCTTGCCGTTGATTTGTTACTTAAAAATTTACAGGAAGATAACTCGATAAAAAACCTCAGCGCATCGAAAATTCAATTAACGCTAACAACATAGCCAAACGTGCTTACAAAACGGAAATTTCAACTTCGCAATTCCACCTGCTGCGCACAATGGGGCAAAGTTCATGCATTGTTCGACAGTGTTCGATACTTTATAGCCGAGAAACATAGGCGCACGTCCATTTTCCATCCCTATGTCAGCTTTAGTACTTTCCCTCTACGTGTCCGTTTCGACTAGAAAATTAGGCGAGGGGTGAGACAAAGAGAGCTCCCAAACTTGGAAATATCCTGGATACCGGCGGAATGCGTGACGACGTAATATCGGGCGTTTTACTCTGTCCGTTTCCCGTTAAGCGAGCCCCTCCGGTCAATAATTTCACTTGTTTTCCTCTTACGCGGAAGTGTGGTAAAAGGCGGAAGTCCATTTTCCGTGTCGCGGTCGCTTATTGCCGCACTGCTATGACGAAATTCGCGGTCAGCTGCGATCGCTTTGAAACATGCGACGCGCCGAACGGTATTTCGCGGGACGGCGATACGGCCGCGCGCGCGTTATACCAGTTTCGTGCTCTCTCACTCGGTCTTACGGTTTCGCCGCCATCGCGTCGAAACACTATACGCATGCGAGCAGGTAAATATACGCGCGCGTTTGTGCCGCCTGCTTTCGTCGTTAAAGCACGTTGACATGACGCCGTAATCGATGTCCGCGGCCGAAGTTCCTTCCCGTTGGCTGCAGAAATTAATTTCAGACGTCGCCGGCGTCAGCAACACGGCGATCGATTCCGAACATCGTCGCCGTGGTCGGCGAAATAGCCCGCGCCGGAAGTGACTCGCGTACCATTAAATCCGCGCCACGTGCCGATTGAAAATCGAATTTCGTCGTCCTGTTATAGCAGTCCGGTCTCGCTTACTGATTAGTGATCAAAGCGGAGAACGTTTGTCGTGATTCCCCGATTAATGTATAACGTTTTCTTCGTACTTCTCTTTTCTTTTTATCGTCCGAGTAGGGGAGAACTGCTGGCGAGAATAACGGTCTCTGCACGTCTCAGTGTTCTTCATATCCGGGTTAAACTGAAATTCTTTAGTCGCGCCGAATTTCGCCGCACTCTCCGAAATTAGTTCTACTAACAGTTTCGATATTTCGAGTCTACGAATAGAGCTCGAGGCTTGAAATAATTCGACTTCGGACTTCCTCGTCGAATTATACCGGTATTTCGATGCTTCGAATAGCACTACCTCTAAGCCATACTGTATAAGGAAGGATCGGAATTACGACCGGAAATGTTTTTGGTTTTACCAGATTTCCATTTTGAATATCATGAGATGAAAAACGTCAGAGCGAGGTAAATTTAGCCGGACTCGGGTCTTCCGCTCGCCAGGCGACCGCTTTTACCACTTGGCTATTTGAGCTCCACGTTAGTGACATCTTCAGCTTCCCTATTAAAGGCATTGGTGTTGCAACCGTGAAATCCGTATATTTCAATACCGAATTGGTGCCTTGCCAGTTTTCTGGTTGAATGTATACGATTTCCACATAGATGAATCGTGCCTTTACATTTACCTCTCTCTTTAGAAGGTTGGTTCTCTTTGTTAAGAGTCGAAAATCATTTATCTTATCGCCGAGAAATAATTCGCAATTTCGTCACTCGGACCTTCATTACTTATCACGAACGAGCGTAACGTGTTTTTCACACGTGTATTTTCTTCCTTGTATGAAAATTATGCTCTCACGTCCAGCTCTCGTAGATTTTCTCCGTTAGAAGGCGCTATCGCCGATGGATACAGCACCCACTTGCCACTCGGCTCTTCATTATTCATCGACGAATGACTGTGCCCCGCGTGTAGCAACCTCCGTGAGACGCGAGAGTAACTAACCGCGCGTGCTGCATCAAACTTTGAGGACAAGGTTCCGCCGTTCGATCTGAACCTTGCACCTTGTAAAACGACCTCGAACCCCGATGACACCGTATCATAGATACGATGAACGCGCGCGCGCATCACTTTCCGGTTGATAACCCGCCGCACATACAGGGTGTCTCCGCGGAAACTTCCTCCCCGATCTGAAGCGACGCTCCGTTCTATCCTTCGACGGGGTGAATACCGCGCGGGGTATCCCGCTCGTGCGAGTAAAAATCTCGTTACGGACGGAGTCCCGGCCGCGATGGAGCAGAAATCGACATTTCATCGTCCACCGGAGCGCGAGGCTTAACCGCGCTGCTGCGGTGAAACCGCCGTCGCGCGCGCGTAACTCGCGTGCCGTTCGCGCCCCCGACGTCTCGAGAAGGAGAAATCCTCTCGGAAACGACCGGAGAATCCGCGGGACGAGAACGGCCGTCGGTAATAGTTCCGGGACACGCTGTATGTACGCGCGTATTACGTCGACGAGTACCCCGACAAAGGAGCCTCTCGAGCGTAAAGCGTGTCAGAGCGGTTGGGCTTGACATGCGAACATGATCCAAGAGGACGAAACGCGGAGAAACGCACGCGTGTACGCGGCCGGGAGGACGAGGAGCCGGGGGAGGGGGAGGGTGGTCGAGCGACGAGAACGACGCGCGGGTGCATCGATTGGGAGGGGGGGGGGGGGCAGGGACGTGTAGCGGAGCAGATTTATTG
>NW_014557093.1:32151-33084 GCF_001313825.1 Dinoponera quadriceps | reverse complement strand
GGGGGGGGGAGGCAGGTACGTGTAGCGGAGCAGATTTATTGGATCCAGGGGGGCTGCAAATCCGGCGGGATCAGCGTAACCAAAGAGCGGTGCCTACTAGTGTAGTGCGGACCAGAATGAAGAGAGCGAGGGAGGAATGGAGGGGGAGAGAGAGAGAGAGAGAGAGAGAAAAGAGAGCGACGGGGACGACAAAGGGGTGACACGAAATGCGGGGATTGCGGATAAAAAAGGTCGCGTCTGTGCCGCGCGGGGGTGGCGTTCGTTTTGACGCTGTTGAGCGAGAGGATGCCGTGCCACCGTAGGAACCGGATACTGACGTCTCTGAGACGAACGAGGAGATGATACAGCGAGTTTCAGACCACGCACGGGTCTAAAGCGCGAGTATAACCCGCTTTTCTACTCGTACGCTTGTGTGCGCGCGCGCACGTAGAATATACACCGAGAAAAAGATGGAAAATTGATTCGCGTCCGCCGTCGAGTTTTCCAGAAGCGCGGGAGCGATTTGTCCGCCCCGGGAGAGAAATAAGAAAAAGAAAGAGAGAGAATTTGGTTATTGACAAATAAGGCAGAGCCGATAAAGTAAAAATACGCTGTTTTCGAGACGACGCGCCGGTCTATCCCGGATAATAACATGCGCGACGCTGAGACGCCCCGCCCGCGGATTTACGTTGTTTTCACCGGCATCGCGGATCTGCATTTCGCGTAGAACGCGCCGCGCTGCATTTCCATTCCGATTGCGGAGAGTTACTCGCGTTCTCTCTTCTCTTTTTCTCGCGCGCGACCTTAAGCGACTCGCGTACTTCTCTCTGCCGCTTTCGTAGCGCGCTCGTCGTGCGCGCGCGTGTGTGTGTGTGTGAACAGAGAAATTCGAAACTCCGTGGCTCGTGTCGCCACGTAAGCTGAATTTATCACTCGACCGCCCCCCCCCCCCCC
>NW_014557093.1:0-32122 GCF_001313825.1 Dinoponera quadriceps | reverse complement strand
CCCCCCCCTCGCTCATCCAGATGCTTAGCCGGCCACCCTCGAGCCTTTCGTTCATTTCACCGGTATTATCAACGACGGAGGGAGTCGCGATGCGCGAAGGGGAGCGAGAACGTTACAACACCGGGGATGACAGGGGCTTGTTTTTCCATTCTCGAAGGAATTATCGCGTACAATCGCGCACCGCCCACCCTGCCTCCGTTCGCCGCCTGAATATCCGATGAATACCGGTCGTACTGCGCTCGCAGCTCCGACCGCGGCTGCCAAGGGAAGATAGCAGCCGGGGTGAGAAAGCCGCGAAAGAGGCGGAAAAGAAAGGGAAGGATCCCGACGGCCGGTGGATCGCGCCGTGAGGACCTTGCTCCGCGTTGTAGTACACCGACCCTCGACCTGATTTCAAGTTGATCGAGCGGGTTCCTGTCTCGCTCGCGTATCCTCGTCCGGACTAATCGGCAAGGAAAGTCGGCGCGCGGTCCGTCCGGGATTCTACAACGTTGTCGACGAGCGACGTGCTCGTGTACGAAGTTATCGAAGTCCTTTTTGTCTTGCAGAGAGAGAGACAGAAAGAGAGATAGATAAAGTCCGTTTATTGACATTCTAAGGTGAGACCTCTAAGAACGTTTAATATAATAGTAATATAATGATACTTGTAATTCTTATTATAAAAATAAAGAAAAAAGAATATATATATATATATATATATATTTCCTCATACGTCTCTCTCTCGACGTGAGGAAATTGGCAAGGATTCTGGTTCGGCCCGGTCGGGAAGGAGAGAGTGTGGTGCAGTATGGTTGCGTTATCATTCGAAATACACACGTATCGTGGCGGTGCTGCTCGTAACATCGACGAGGCATTCATCGTGGGGATGGGAGACCCTCACATATGCGCCACGTACGCCCCTGGGGGTGCAAAGTGACTGAATAACCTCCTGCCGCGCCCTGTTCCCAGACCCAGTATATTTACACAGTGACCCAAAACTATCGTCGCTTCTTGTATTTTGCAGATTTACCGACCACAATTTCCGATCCATCCCTTCCGGACAGAAAAGCGACGAGCGCTCGTGTTATTGAATTACGACTCGTCGCAAGCGAATAACGAAAATTTGCTCTTCGATTAATTTCAAGACTGATATTCCCTCGATCGAGGATGTTTTTCGAGTCGTCTAATTTTTCCCATCTCCAAGTTGCGCAATACTGAAAAATAATATTCGCGATACAAAGGAGTCTGATAGGGAATTTTAGTTATTTTCGGCGTTAAACATACGGTTTTTTTTTTAGTTTTTTACTTTTAACCGCAAAAGCAGCAATACGCATGTAAGGTTATTATCACTGTTACTATAGTGTCTAATGTTATCATAGTGTCTAATTATTGCTATTATTTTGGTGATTAAACCAAAGAAAGAGTACGTTTGTCGTCGAAAATAACTATAATTTTCTATCAGTGTAGCGATTGAAATTCGTTGAAAAGTGCGTCCTAAAGTGGACCGGGGGATCTGTGCTAAGGAAAAGGAGACGGTAGTTCCGGTACACCCAGTATAGAGCCGCCGACCGAAGTACACTAAATTCGTGTCTCGTCATTCGCGGGGCGCATAGATTTGCGCTAGCTCGTGTTGCGTGCGGCAGTCGCGCCTTCTGGCGCGGTATTGTGCGTGCATCATGCGTAAATTTGCATAAACGCGAGCACGAAAGCGACACCGTAGTGAATGTTTCAGAAATCACGCACGTTTAGAAATTTATCGTCGCGCCGCCGCCTCCTCTCCGCGCCGATACGAGGATGTGTTTATTTATAACCGTTTGAGCGCGCGGATCGTCGCGGCGCTTTTCCGGCACCGTTATCATCATAATCGATGAATCACACGGGATACGCCGCGAGGGCGAACCGGATGTAACGCAGAACGGACGGGGCCCGTTCGATACGGCGTATTGATAAAGTTCGAGTGAATCGCAGTTTTTGCTCACGACCGACAGCGAGGATGTTATCGTTGCGGGTGCAATAAAAATGTATACGCGTCCTATGACAACAGTGAAATATTAACGACGCGCTATGCATTTTGCAGCGGAACGGTAATCCCGATATAATTACAATGAGTTATACGGCTGTAAATAATTTATGCGCACGCGGAGATCGCTGTATTTTTCTTTTCTTTTTCAACGAACCACCTAACAATAATTCATTACAGTCGCCGCGTAATTGTCGCTTTATAGGTAAACAATGAAAATTTCACAGCTCCGAATCAAATGTATCCGGGGGGATTCCCAAAGGAATAACGTTATTCGGGACGCATAATTTCGCGTTTCGCACGTCAGCGTCGCATTGCGCGAAATAGCCGGCCTCTGAGGAAATAATCGGCGGACGAAGGTCGCGGAAGAAGAAGCCCGTTGTCGGTTAAGCGGCTTGATCCTCGGCCGAAATATTGAACGCGGAGTCGCGGCCCCGAGAATATTCTTCGGGTCGGAGAGAACGGACCGCGGGAGCTTACACGGCAGGAAGAGAAGGAGAGGAGAGGAGCGCGTGCGCTTGTCGATATTCGAGAGTCGCGCGTTAAGTCGCGCGATACATCGGGAATCCATTTCGCGAGCGGCTGCTTCGCATACCGTATCGCGTGACATCGCACCCACGCGTACCGGCAACGTACGATGTGCGTACACACGAGCTTGTGCCGCGCGTAAACGCGCTCGCTCGCTCGTGTAAAAGAGAGAGAGAGAGAGTGAGTCGGCAGTCCCGGCGAGATTTATGCAGATCTCCGCGATATCTATGCGCGCGTTCTCTCTCTTTCTCGCCCGCGCAGGGACGGAGTCGCGATTTCACGGCCGTAACAATGGGCGCCCCCGCAAGCTCGTTTCGCCGAGACGAAGAACGATCGCGATATTTATGACCGACGTCCCTTCCCGCCACGGCGAAAGTGGATCGTTGTAACACGACCCCGATTCCCGTGACCGGGATTCCGTCCCGAAAACCTACCTAGGCGTCGTTGCAAGATGCAAACGAGACGGCGGCGACAATGAGCGGCCGAATCGATTAGTTGCCGGATTTTATGAGCCTCCGGGGTAGGTCGCGGTATTAATATTAAACGCCGAGGGTGGATGCTGCATAAGTTACGCGGCCGACGGTTATTGTCGGTGCAACGTCAGTGTGTCCTAGATATTATCTATCAGGCTTGAACCCTTGCAGGGCTGGTCGCCGGATTAGATTCACTCGCTGCCACACGATTAGCTCGATTAATGCGCGTGCTACGATAACACGTGTCCTGTGACACGTTTATCTTATTTGAATTTTTCCGAACCACTGTCTCTGACTTCTCCTCTTTTCTCTTTTGTTCCGCTTTCTGTGTTCTGTCATTCAACTATAAAATAGTTAATGACACTTGATACACATTTTGTGAGTCGCGCACGAGCAAGTAGAATTACGGTAAATACAATTCGAAAGATAACACACGTGATCGTGCGGTGAAACGCGGTGCGTTAACTTTTCATATCCGGATACGCACGCCCAATGGTAACACTTCTCGCTTGCCAAGACCGGGAGAGGGTAGAGAGTACGCGAGAGTGGGTAGAGAAATAGGAAGCGGGAGATTTCGACATTTCCATTAACGTCGCGAGACCCCGCGTATCGTGTATGATACATGGCATGTTTAATTTTTCGGACGCCCGGCTGACAACTTATCCCTAATGCGCCTCAAATTGAAATTTATACGCTTTACGCTATTGGGCAGCCACTTACTTTTCCCGGCACCGACGACAGCTGACAGCACGAACACACACGCGCATACACACGTACACGCGTGTGTTTGGTAAACACGCGCGTTTTGCAATTAATCGCGGGAAAACGGCGCAAACTTCGTCCGTATATAAATCCGTTCTACTTAAGATAATGACGCGTCGTTAATTATCTGGGGCGTGTAATAACCGTGAATGTAAAACAAAATACAAAGTTAAGGCTGCATACAGAAGGGGAGAAATATAATTGTATATGTTGTTTGAACGTTTCTGTGAGACTGAAGTAATCATGGAATATCGTTACGACAAGCCCGCCGAACACGGGAGTTTCCCGACAACTGGGAAACTTCCTGAGATCCCGGATATTCCCTGCTCAACGACCGATTGACATGTCTGGCGATCTTATCGACCGACAAGATGCCACCATCAATATAATGTACTATCCAGGATGCGTTTCCTATTAGAGCTTCCCGAAAGAGTTAATCATATCTTTCGCACGAAGCGATGCGCTAAATGTCGATAATACATCTTCCCTCCAATTGTGGAAACAATGTTCAGACTAAATGCGATATCGAAAATTGGCGAATCCTTGCAACAATTCGACGAGACAAATAATCTGTACGGATCCTCTATATTCCGAATAAGTACATCGCTCGTTTCGCATATTAATTTGTAACGCAGAAATATCGCGTGATATACGCGGAGTGATGTAGATTTTTTTTCTTTTTTATTAAACGCTCGATTTTCCGCGATCAAGGAGCGGTTTTACAGGCCGCGGACATTAGGACGACTCTGTATTACCAGTGGACGCGAGAACAACCACGCGAGAAATCCGGTACGTACCACCGATGGCGCGCACGTTGTCCCGAACATGTCCAAGTCAATGTCCGGGAGTCCGCGTCCAACCCGCTCCACCGTTGCGCGTCGGAGAGACTAAATACACTTACAGGATTATTCGCCGACATATTAACGACGAACTATCGCGCTGGCCGGCTCAAAATTCTCCGCACGAACGTCCAAGTTATCCCGAAGGACGTCGCTCCTCGGACCTCGTTTCCGCAAGCTGACATTCTAGCTGCGACTAGAGCACCATCAATTTACCGAGCAGACTAACCTGCCTCGCCGTATCTCATACTAATGACATTTATTTGATGTAACAGCCCGCCGTAACTTTACATAATGAATGAAATTACTCGTTTGCCCTCCCCCCCCCCCCCCTCCTTGCCACGATTAAAAGAGAGCGGTGCCATCAATTTTCCGACGGGATTATGTTACTAATGTAATTGATAATTAATATAATTATATATCATGTGTGAAATACATAATTTATAGTGTTGATTCATGAGCCAAAGGAATATTTCTGTCGCCGTTCTTATTATTATTCGCGAACGACACGAGAGGGAGGGGGAGGCGGTATTTGACCGTTGACGAAGGCGAAGATCGTGGTCGGATTAATCTGCAATTTAACGACGCCGATGGATGCTGCGATGAGTCGTGGCTCTCACGAGGGCACTGCCGGATTACACTTTACGGTAAACAGCTAGACAGGCAAGTGCAATGGCGACTGTGTAGCGGCTCGGAACTGTCCGAAAAAGCACAACATCGTGCTGACAGTACATTAGAACGCGTTATCTCGAGTTAAACAAAGGGTGGCTTCTCAAACATCCCGGCAAAACCCCGGCAAAATCGGGGCCGCAAGTGAGAGGAGCGTAGCTGAGCGAGAAAACTCTTTTTGGCCATCGCGTTTCCACGCAAATCCTGCAAGTAGCATTCGCTAGTTCGCTAATCCGGCGGCGCTGAAAACATAATCAGGGATGTTCGAATATGATTCGCGATTGTCCTTCGCTTACACGCGAAGGAACTCGACATAAGTCCGCTTTTGTTCGCTCGGTCGCCCCGTTAAAATTAATCATGTTGTCATATCGGAGGAAAGATATGCACGACTCTCCCCGCGACGTCGTCATCCGTGTTTATCGAGTGACAATGAGGCGCACAATATGGCGGTTTATTTCGCTCGCTGTTAAGAACACAATGCGTTGCCAGCCGACGAAAGAGAACGACGGGGAAGAAGAACCGGAGGGAAGGAAGGACCGAGGAGGGTGTGAGGAACGTGGCCGGTGAATCGCTGTCGCCGGAACACCTTCACGTCGGACGAAGAGGGCACAGCGCCGTCCCTGGACCACCCGGAACACCTCCTCACCCTCGTCGTCAGCCGCCCTCGGCTCGCTCCTCTCTCTCACCCTTGTTCCCGTGCGAATCAATAGTGCGTAGTCGCGGCGCCCCCTGGCTCGTCGGTATCGCGAGGTGGTGGTGGTGGTGGTTGCTCGTCGGCGTGCGGGGGTCGGTAAAGAGAAAGTCGCCGAGAGGGGGTCGTGACGACGGCCGAGCAGCGGCGGAGAGCGCCGATTCCAGCGACGACGGGGATTCGGCGATCGACGAACCCCTACGCCGAGGGTGCGCGCTCCTTTCTCGCTCCCCTCCCTCTCCTCTCCCTCAGCCCTGCCCGCCGTTCCTTGGTTTATCCTGGTTTACATTGTATTTTGCGTCGGCGGTATTTGTCTGGCGATTTTTTATGCAATCTCCCGGAGTACATCTCGCGCGCGTGGCGCTCTCTCTCTCTCTCTCTCTCTCTTCCTGCCGTCCTCCTCGCCTTTCTGTATTCATTTGCGTATTATTCCGCGTTCCTCTGCTGATGCCACTCGACCGCTTCTTGCTCTTATCTTTTATGCACACATTTCACCTATCTGCATTTATCTATCTCGTCCCAGGATAATCGAAATATTTTCTCTGTGCTTCCCCCCTCCCCCTTCCTCCCTTCGATTCTCTCTTTTAATCCGTCGATCTTTCCTTCGCATCTCCGCGAGCTTTGTTAATCTCACGCTTCGACTCGCGTCGCGATTTCAGACTGACAATACGTTCTCGTTAAACGTCCTTCCGTTTCGCGGAAGTACATCGTGACTAAACGTTTATTTGAGAATCGAGAGCCGTTTGTTTTCACAGGTCGGCCGCGTTGCGAGCGACGTTACTCTCCTTTGAGTTTCGGCATCGATAAGTGCCGAGAGAAGCGAAGATCGACCGGTTAAATTATACAGAACAACACGCCGTCCGCGGAAGTAAATAAATCTCAATGTTCCATGCGGCAGGGGACGAAGGGGGGGGGGGGCGACCGAACTTCCCGGCTCGCGCAGGACAATAAGGCGGGGGCGAAAGCAAAACCTCGGACGGGCGAGTAAAATATCGGAATGAGCGGGAGCTTGCGTCTCTGTCCAGTGACCAAGTATTTATCTCGTTTATGCAGCCCCTCCTGATTCTATTGATCTTGCGTCTTCCGCCTGGACTTGGAAATTCCGAGTAAACCGTGGGGGGGTTGAAACTTTGTTTCCCGAAAGCACGCCCCCGTTTGCAGCATCCTCGGCGCCGAAGTATGCTGTCTTTAATTACTATCACTCGGACTTTTATAAATGTTTGAACGGCACGTTTCTTCGCGTCTATATCGACTTGTTGGACCGTTAAGCACTCTTCCAAGGAGAAATTCGCTGTGTGAAATCGATTGTGCTCCTCTCTCTCTCTCTCTCTCTCTTTTTCTCTCTCTCAAAGCCGCGTAGAGGAGCTTCACGTTACTACATAATTGCAATTTAAGTCGTCGTTCAGATTTATTAGTCTCTGAAGAATCCCATCGTGTACTCTCCCCTCGTCTTCTAATTACAGTTATATTAGTACACGCTATTTTTACTTCCCGAGGAATCTTCTGGTACGGCGTAAAAAAAGACACGGTTATTTTTCCCATCGTCTTCATCTTCTCGTGATATTGCTCTTTCCGCGTGAACTTTTATCCACTTCGATCGCGGCCGTCCAACGTCAGGTTCATTCAGCTCTCTCGCCGTACCCTCTCAATTCCCGATCGTATCTCGTAAAGCTCTGCACCTTGCGGAGCTCCTCCTTTCTGACCGTCCTGACTTAGGCGAGCCGTCGACCTCCACCTTTTAATTTATCGTCGTCCGACATCTTTTTTTCTTCTTCTTCTTTTGCGCTCCGTCGATTGGAATGCACTCGTTGGTTCGGGTTAGGTCACGAGATCATGGGTTAAGGGGCTGCGGCGGATCAGAGGACGACGGTACCACGTCAGGGGTCAGGAACGTATCGACGAGAGGAGGCGACCGAGAAGACATTCCGTCCCGGAAGGTTAATCGTTTCGCGTCCCGACGAAAATCAAACCTCCTTAACGACATCGCGTGCCCGGCGCGTCTCCTCGGATGGAATCATCCCCCGGTGTATCGACGGGCGTTTTCCGTGCTTCGCGTAAACGACTTGCGCAAAGGACAGCGTACGCTGGATTTTGTGCTACAAACGGTCCACTGAAATTTTCCACGTCACTTTAGCAAGGTGAATATGTTAAAAATTAATGTGCCAACAAGGTGAATATATCAATTTAACATATATTTCTGTACTTTTTAACATATCCCCCGTGTTAACGCAATCGTTTCCGTCGACCGTTTTTCACAGAAAATCCTTTACCGTGTAGTTTCACCGTATTACATAGTACCCGCATAATTCCTCGTATCTCTGATAATTTGTGTGCGCGCGTAATATTCGTTTGAATGAAAAAAAATTCATATTCCACAAGCCGAATAAACGCGGAGCGCTTAGGCGCCTAATTAATTCGCCGTGATCATTTTCTAATAGCGACCGGGGTGTGCGTGCGTGTAAAGCGCTGCGACGCCGATATATCTCGACTCGCGTTGAAGAGCGGGGCGGCATTATGCGTTGACGAAAGGTGGTACGCGATGCGAAAGAATCACGGCATTTCTTCGAACGCGACGCTCTGTCTGAGAGTTTCAAGTACACACGACGCGCGTCGGCCGTCGTCGAGGCCTTTCATCTCTTCCACCGTATCAAGATCCCGCGTGGCATTGTTCGTGCGCACCGTGATTACCGGTGGCGAACGGTCGCGGTAATCATTAAGAAACGGCGCGAAACGTCCTAACGAACGAGGCATTGGAGAATCGCGACGAGTCGGGGCTTGGCCGAGCTCTGACCGGCAAGCGACGGGGGTGCGTCCGCCGGATGTGGAAAGTGCATTACGCTCTCGCGGGTCGCATTGCCCGATGGACGGAAGCCGATGCAGCCGGCTGCATCCAGATGTGCCGTCGTCGCATCATTCTCCCGCGGCCCTCGAGCGGCGTCTTCCGCCGCCGGGGAGGATTACTCCGCTTGGGAAACACTGGATGATGCATGCCCGTTAATCCTTAACTCGGACGCGCACGCGAGATTTCGGCGTGGCCGGGCATCCGTTTGCGAGATTGCGAGGTTAACCGACCGTTATAGTTATATTTGGCCGGCGTAACTATCCGCGCGCGCGGCGGGTTAAGTTTTTACCTCGGAAATAAACGGGCTTTTGTGCACGGTGGTGGCGTTGCGCGCGTATAACCCCCACCCCCCCGGCCGCGTGGCGTTAAACGAGTTAGGATACGACCTCGGCTTTATTCCACGCTATTTATCTGCGCGAGAATTAGACGCGCAATAATAATCGTCGCGGAATAGGCGCGCTCAGTCTTGTTTTATCGCGAAACCGCGCGATCATTCGTTACACCCCTCCGGTGGTGGACAGAGCCCGCGTTTAATTAATCCTCTTAGGCACATTCGATGGTACAATGAAGAAATTTATATGCGTAGCCGCGAGCACGCGGCGAGAACGCTGCGTTTCGTTTCTGAAAAGCGGAAAACACGAAACTCGAATTTACAAGACGCGAGTTTAAGCGCGCGCGCGCTTCGTTTATATATACAAGCGCGTTCGAAAAATCGCGTAAACCCGAAGCTACGTAATTAGGGATTAAGTATATTTCACGGCGCGTACGCAACATCGAGTTGAGACCCTCGTGAAACTTGGCAACGGAGTCGCCGGGCTCCGTAAGCCGAAGAGGTAAGAGAGAAAGAGAGAACGAGGGCTCGAGGGAGAGAGAAAGAGAGAGAGAGAGAGAGAGAGAGGGAGAAAGAGAGAGGAATGTAGAGGAAGTGGGGGAGACGTAGGGATAGAGGAAGAGCGCGCGAGAGAGAGAGAGAAAGGCAGCGAAAGGTAACGCGGCGGCTGGCGGTAAGGGAAGAAGCTGACTAGACCGAGAAGGAAGGATGAGAGAGAAAGAGAGAGGGGAGAGACAGGGTGAGTGAGCCGAGCGCCCTAAAGCGGCAGCCAACCCCCGGGCTAAGCCTGGCGAAATTCGTTTGGTCCGCGCAGGGGCGGGCGGCTGCGCCCAAAGAAGGGTGGCGTGTTACGTGAGGGGGTGGCCCTCCGGCGGGCGGGTGCAAGGGCCACGGGGCAAGGGCGACGACGAGAAACGCGCGGGGTAAGGCGAAGCGAGAAGAACCCTCCGGGCTGGGCTACCCATTGATACCTACCTGCTCTCTCCTCGACCTGTGCACCGTCTCTCGCCGTTCCGCGCGACTCGCCCTCTTAAACATCCGCCCTTACATGCCGCTCTCGTCTTACCCGCTTACCCTTCCCCCGCGTCGCGCTCCTTCCGACGACGATCATCGCTCGACCGTCCTGCTCTCCGTTTTAATAACGGCTGGCACACTGCCCCGTTGAACCCGATCTTTCGGGGCCTTATCGCAGTGGAGTCGCGATTAGGGGATGGAACGCCACCGCTGCGATGTTATCGAAGGGGCACTTGGCTTTTACGGACCTGGGAGTATATCTATCTGGGATTATCGTTGGTATCTTATCGTCCGCGTTAGCCAGATGTTCCCGTGCTCTCGCGCGGACAAGACGGCGGCGCACGACGGGGTATCGATTAATTTGTAGACGAGCCTCCGCTACTCAGGTCCACGTGTTGAAAAATCCGGCCGAAGTTACGTTGCGGTCAGGTCGAAGTCATGTGAAAATTAACGTTCGATTTGACACTTGTCAAACTTCATCGCGATATCTCACTAATATTCATTTACTAAATTTCGTAATCTAAATTATTATAGCATCATAATGAAAAGTTCGTTTCAGAATGTATCTTTTCATAACTATACGTTATTAAACGTAATATCAATTTGGTTATTAATTTTCATAACTTAGTTATGTAAAAAGAACTTCGCAAGCAGATTATGAAGTTTTTCTAACAGTGCACCTAAAACTTTTATCTCGATGAACGTAACTTCTTAATTTAACCGGAAAACTTGACTCTAACAAGATACTCTAACAAGATGACCCATGCGTGCGCTTTCGTGCACATGAGTAAACTACGTCATTCGTAGAGCCATCTCATTCGAATTAACTTACACCGAGAGCGGTCGTTTTGAACAAAAGAAATTTATATTTCTGAACGATGTCGCAATAATTAACTAAATATAGGAGAAATTAGCTAAGGTTGCAATTGTTTTTTATGAATATATAGAAACTGCGACTAGTAATTTTAAAAGCGACGAAACAATACAAATGGAGATGGGAAAAAATTTACTCTCCGCGTTCAATCGTAAAAAAAATGTTCGTAAAAAAAATACCACATACAATGCATTTAGTCACGAGCTATTTCGCACGCCCAACCAACACAATACCATCAATCTGCACTGTAGAGAACAATATGCTCCTTTATTTATATCGAGATATACTTTGGGGAGCTTCGTGACAACTAACCCGTGCGACCTCCGGCCCCGGTCTCTCTTAGTTATCAAATTAAACGGTTCGAAAAATCAATCATCGGCATCGAATCGATCATCGACTTGTGAATCCGGTTATTCTCGATTAGATGTTCTTTTGTAGCAAATATATTTACTCACATTGTGATTCCTCTTTTTTTTTTCCGGTCCTCGCAGAGTGCGTTCGAGTTCCCCTCGCTGCCGCTCACCCGCCGTTCTCTTGATTATCGTCAAATGCAGCGGGTAACGCGGGGTATCGATTGGTATCGGTGCCGTGTGCAGCGCGCACAGTGATTAAAAGCGCCGTACCAATATTAAATTTGAAAATCCCCTCTGTATCCGCGCGCGCGTTCGCGAGGTACTTTCGCGAGGCGCGACGGGGGGACGGCCCGCGAGCGAATTTAGCATCGCCAATTCGATACGGCGGTTCGATGTAACAGCGTATTCTCGATGGTATCGCTGAAGCTCCCGGGGAAGCTCGCGCGGGGGAGGATTACGGAGGAAATCGTGGCATACGTCCTCGAAGACATACGTGCTTTAACGACTCGTCTGGCACGGTGCCCTGTGGCCCTAAAATTCGATTTCGAATCTTCTCCGTCTCGGCACTCGCGCGTCTTCCCCGTTCTGGGTGATACTCTCCTTCCTTCCTTCCTGTTATTTTTATTCCACCTCTCTCTCTCTCTCTCTCTTTCTCTCTCGTCGCTTCCTACCTACTTCGTTCCGCTCAGCTTCTTCCCCCTATATTGCATACCGGTTCGAGAGAGGAGGAGGAGGGGAGCGCCCATCGATACGCCGGGATGGCCGACGATGATCGTTCCTTTTTAATGGCCGCTGGCGAGCTGCCCTCGGCACGATTATCTCCCTATACCGCCGACAATCGTCCTGGAACGCGACTTAAAATCGTCCCGTCCGCGCGCCACCACCGGTTGCGGCTTTTCCGCGAATCCGCGCCGGCGATCGGCAGCGTCGACGACCCAGCCTGTAATTACCGTCTATCCCTGCCACGGCGCGAATTTAAGCGTAAAGCGATTAATCGTGCTACGTACGGGGCGGCACTAACGCCGCGATATTCGATACAACGGCGCATCGGGGCCGCTATTTACCGTATCTGGGATTCCGCGCGCAGCAGTCGCGCTCTCTGCGAAAGAGGTATCGAGCCATCGATGGCCGATGCATTCGTGTCACTCGCGTGTAGAGTGCCGACTTTCGCGGGACATTTCGCCGGTAAATCTATTTGTGTATTTTGCCTGCGGTGTATAAATTATGACAGCGACAATTATTTTCCGCGTTATTACGTGCCGGCGAAAAACGATTAAAAACGGAACGCATCGCGCCCGCGGCAGCGGCATCGATTTCGCGGGCAGTTTGCGTCGCGATCGTGATGGCCGCTCGAAATATTTTTCGACGGGTGCCTCCCGGAAAGGGGTGCGTGTCATCGATGCGTTTCGCGCGCGTCTCGTAAAATTCTCTGGGATTTACAATAAACGCGACAGCTTTCCCCCCTCCCTCCTCTCCATCTCCCTCACACACGCTCACTCGCACGAGGAAGCGTCCCTCGTTTGAAACGGATAAATAATCCAAGCGGCACAGTCGGCGCCGGCGCTTTTGATACGCGCAATTTTAATTACAGAATTAATGAGGTCGCTCGTTAATAAAACTAACCAGTATTAATAATTTTCCGAATGTGCTACGGCACACGGCAATTACGGAGGCCGACGTATGGTTCGCCGGGTGAAATTTTCCGCGCCGCAATTGACCTCCGTGTACCTCGTTGGTTTTTATTCCCCACGAATGTATCGATGTGTCGTAATGCGACGGTAACGTCGTTTATCTGTAACTTTTTTTTTTTTCTAGTTGGGTTGAGAACGTACATTTGCTTGCAAGTTGTGTGTAAACACCTTTCGAATTAGGCGGTTAAATAAATTACGGTTTTTCAAGCTTACGAATTCCGCGCGCGAGCGCCACTAATGTCGCTTTTTTCGGGCATATCCCGGATTCGCGGATGTACATATTTAATACGTATTTTGAAAGGACAAAAATCACCGTGAGTAGATCTATTAAATTCCCATTGGTAATCTATTCTCGATAAAATGGAGCCAACATCCTCTTTCCCAACGGGAAAATAATCGGCTGCGCGTAGTTCAGAGCGCACGTTTGGCCGGCGATAAATAAAAAAAACGCGGACTCCGTTTCAATCGTAAATTTTCGAGGTTCGGGCGCAAAGTTCGTAACGCACCACCGGCCGGCGGTGCATCTGCGCCGACGGGAGAATTCCGACTTCGAGTGAATCATTCAGCCGAATTCCTACTGCGAGTTCCGCGGACTCCCGCGGGACGAAATAAAAAAAAAGGAGGGGGAGGGGGGCGAGAAGAGAGAGGGGGAGAGAGAGAGATAGCTGTTGGAAAATCCAAGGAGAAAGATCGGTGGGGCCGAGGGGGTTAGGAGACGGAAGGGCGAGAAAAGCAATTTGCGAAACGTCGCTTCGCTTCCTTGTTTCGACGCGCCGGCGTTTAATTGGCGCGCCGAGCGAGTTCCTCCGACGTGTTAGCGTCGAGATATCAGAGGAAGAGGAGAAGGAGAAGGAAAGAAGGGAAGAAGAAGAGGAGGAGGAGGATCTCGCCTACAACGTGATTCTCTTGGCCTTCGTTGCATGCCAATTATCATCGAGTGGTTCGAGCGGAGATGATTTTACGAAATTTTTCGGAAAGGCGAGTGCGTGCCTGTGTAGGAAAGTATTTTTGCACCGTATGATTTGCAGTCGTCAATAGTGTGTGGTTAGGTAAATGATTAGGTAGATATGTAAATAGTTGAATAGATACCTCTCTCTCTCTCTCTCTCTCTCTCTCAATTAATAGGAACGCTGCGAACAACATTTTACCATCGATCCATCATTTCTCAGCCGAGTATGAACAACTGGGTCGCTCACAGGGTCGTAGAATTGCGCTTTTAAATTTTTTCGCACGACACCGGGTTGCAGCGCGCGCGGTTCGTTTATGTTATTTTTTTTTTATATTTCCCCTCCCTCCCCCTTCGCTCGCGCCCCCTTTGACGTCGGATTATGTGTACACGCGCACCTGCAGCCGCGGCCGGGAAAATCAATAACCGCGAAAATTTCCATTGTTCCGGGCCATTTGAACCGTAGATTGTGCGAGTCTGCGGAAATTCCGGCTCGATTTTCCGCGTGGCCGTGCTCACGCGAAAATTTTCGACCGACGTGTAACACCGGTAAGACCACGCACGCGATACACGCGTGAGCACGGCACTCCTGTGCCGACGCAGTGTGCGTGTGTGAACTATGAGAGGCAATAAAACGCGAAAATAAGATACGAACGACCAATCGCGACAGCGAAATTCCCGACGAAGCTAATAGCGTTTCGAGTTGTGGAGCGCTTTTCTCCCCACGGAGCGTCAGGTCGATGATGCGCGCGTCCCCCGTCGTCTCGGATCTCCGTGACTCCTTCGAGCTCCTGCGAACTTCTCTGAATCGGAATGACTTTTCTAACGTTCGAACGAGATGATCCTTCGGTCTCCGGATCTCGAATTCCAAGACGAACCTCCGAGGGACGAGCAAACAGTCTCTCCGGCGTACCGGGAGGAAAAGCAAAAATAGTAGCGGCACTAATAAACGTCATCCGTTAGCGGGAACTCGGAAGTAAAAAGAAGGGGAAGTCCGCAGATGTTGACCGTCTCGTTTAAGATCTCCACGCTCGAATCAATCCGCAAGATACGCGATAAGCGAGCCGATCTCTCTCCTTTCCGCCGGCCGATCACGGAACGGCTCGTTACACGACCCTTCGCCCGCAGCCACGCACAGTCTTTTACCCCCTCTGCCATTTGTTTCATCCCTTGTAGGTACATAACGGTCGCCACCCCACCTCGGAGCCTCACTCTGTTTTTTTCCAGCGTCCTGCACACGTAACCACCCTCTCTCTCTGTTCTCTCGCGCGTAGATCTCCCCGCGAAGTACAGAGAAAGAGAGACATGGGTGGGAGAGAGAAAGAGAAACGAGCGAAGAACGCGTCAGGGAGGGAGGGCGTGAGAAGCGGGAAAATGCGGAGAAAGACATGCGGCATGGGAAGAGTCGCTGGAAAATAGTCACGTTCCGGTTAATTTCGAGCAACGTTCCCCGCCCCTCCGTCGCTTTCTCTTTTGTACGCGACGCGTATGTTGCGACCACCAGTTTGCTACTCCACCCACCCCCTCGTGTATCCATGCTTCTCTATCTCTCTCTGTCTGTCTTTCTCTCACTCGTCCGTCGCTGGTCCCACGTCTATGCGCTCTCGTTCGCGCACTCCTTCCTTCTCTCCGTCGCGACTTCCACTTTTATCTTCGTACCTCTGTCTCCGCGCGATTCGACGGTCGGAAGCGTAATTACTTACGTCGACGTCGGTGCGCGGCACAGCAACAGCAATGCCTCGGAATACATTCAAAGCTCCTTCCGACCTTTCCCTCACGCGTCTCGCCGCATCTGTGTGCGAATTAGTTCGTCCGGAAAATCAGGAGTCGATTTTCGTCCGGACGAATCGCGCGGAGACGACGCGAGCTCGTGAGAATTTTTCAACGTTATCGTTGCTCAGTTCACGGCGCACGAAGATAGTCCTTTCATTATCAATATGCCGCGTTTTCATGCGAGCAACGCTCGCCCCGTGTCCGGGCGTTTCCGGGACGTGAAATAATAGACACGTCAAATTAACCGAAGAACTTGCCATTAAAATTAGTTGAGAGACTGTCAGGACACTCGGTGTCTCCCGGCACTCCTGTATCTCACGGGGAGGGGGAGTACACGGAATCGACAGTGCCATTAATGTGGCGCACCATACGTCGCATGCACCTGTATGCGCGCGCTCTACTCTCGTAGAATAAAGGGCCATTGTCGGTTACGAGAACGCCTCCATCCGATCGATTATCGTTCGAATCGAGTCCTGGCATGTGCCTCCCGATAAAGGACTACCCGGTACAATGCACGATACGTACCCAGCGCGCTCACCCGAGGCCCTGGTGCTGCACGTGTGTATGCGCATACGCGGATAAATGCGACGGTTTCGAGCGACTGTGCCACGCGCCGTCGCTCGTGGAAGAAAGTCCGCGGCTGAAATTACGAGCGTCGTGCGGGAGGGGGGAGGGGAATCAATTAATGCGCGAGATCGGTGAACGCCCTTCGTCGTGAAAGTCGAATCGTTCCGACTCGAAGTTGCTTTTCAGCGCATGAGCGGTAAAAAGGGAAAAAAGCGATCGGCGAGTCATGTGTGTGTGTGTGTGTGTATTATTTTAGCGAGCGAAAAAATAGAGGAGCACGTGTATTTGTACAGAATAGAACTAGGCTGTACACTTTTACGAAAAACAGACAAAAATCCTAAAATGTATGTCGTAGAAAAATACAAGTGCGCGGCTTCGGTTTTAATTCCGAATCCAGCGGAATATGTCGGCTCGCTTCGCGTCGCGCGAAACGGTTCGGCTCGCCTTCCGAAACGAAATGTACGAAAGCCCGACCGCGTTGTTTTCATTCTTCCCGTTGCAATAATACGCCCGGTCAGTGTGCTTTTTGCCGATTACGAGGAATGAACGCTGCTGCGTTTAATAAAAGTTGTCGCCGTCGCGTAGTATCAAATTACAACGTTTTTGTGTGTCGGTAAAACGTGGGTTTATTTACATCGAATAAAAGCGTCGGGTCTGTCACGGTAATATACCTGTTCATATGCCGCAATACGTACGCAAGGGATGAATATATCCACTCATATAAATGAGCCATAAGCAGCAAAAATTCAGCGGGGATACAAAAGCTAAAGATGCAAATTAGCTTGACGGCGGGAAGTTAATACAATTTACCCCGTACACTGTCTTTCCCGCGAAAATTATTTCCGAGTAATTCTCAGTCGCCGTGAAAGATTTACATAAAACGCGATTATGCACGCCGTGCGTACGAAATTCGCGACGGTTCAGGTAGAGAAGTTGCGGGAAAAAAGCTTGTGTTACCTAAAAATTTACGTAATGCCGTTGTAAGATTTCTCATATTTTAAAGCCTCTGACGCGTGCGCTATAGTTTTTTACTTTTTTAAAAAAGATAAATGTAATTGATTTAAAGTTAATAATAATTTCTTTCTTATATCCATATGTTGAATTTAACTTGCAGAGAATTGCAGAGTATATTTTAGAATAGATCTTAAATACTAGATAAAAATTTAACTAATACAGTTAAGAAGAGACAGCAGAAGCAAAAAGCTTATTAAGCATACGTTTACAAATTAACATTTTCTATCATATTAAATTTTCATTAAATTTTTTATTAAAATTTTAATTTAAATTTTTATTAAATTTTAATTAAAATTTTTTTATCACATTAAATTTTCTATTTCTTCAGTTTTATTAGTTATTCCTAATTTGAAAAAGAACAGGGCTATGTATTTATATAGAAACGCGAAAATTTCAGTTTTTTCTACAAATTTAATTTCAAGTAACAAAACTTTTGTCCGAGGAAAACATTTTTTATATATCTTACGGCTTCGAAAATATTTGTTCACGATCCACTTTATCGAATTTTCCTTAACAGACTGCTTTAATCTCTAAACGTACTAAACGTACTAAAAAATACATGTAACAATATATGTCTTTTATATTTAATCTACAACATATTCAGAGCCCATAAAATCGATGAGAGTATTTAAAAAATACAGATTAGTTTCCATATTTTTTAAATGTCTTGCGAGTCAAATGATCGGTCTTACTCCCACTTCCGCGCTCCAGCTGATCGGTCGACCATGTGGTCGGTCGACCACGTGATCTCTTGGTCTATGGTTCTGTGCATGTTATTCTTTTATCTGTGGTTAACTCGGAAAATTGTTTACACGATAAATTCTCTCTTATTTTTGCACTAGAATCCCCCCTACAGAAAATATGTAAAATATTAAATTTATATATAACGGAAAAAACAAAATTCCCTATTATCGAAATGTTCTTTTAAAGCTCCAATGTGCAACGTTCGTAATTTTCTCCGAGTCGCTTTTCAATTATACGCGACGCAGGCGCAACATATGAGATTATTTCGTTCTACGAACTGCATCGTATATAGAGAGGGTTGCTCCAGCGTTTTCATGCGAAACTTTCATATATCTTGCACGAGGGAAGCGGTCGAAGAGGCACTGGGGTAACGTTGGTTTGTACGTCATCGTGTATATTGTCGAAAAAGTGAAGTCGAGAGCCGGCTGGAACGTTAAGTCGGCGACATAACGTCGCGATATACAGTCGCTGCTCGTTGCTAGGCGGCCTTTATGATTCGCATCCCTTATCCCCGAATAGAGGCGGAGAGTCCTCATCGTAATTGTAACGGGCCGCGTTTCAGGAGTCGTAATAATACCACCAATTACCGTTCCCGCCACAAAAGGACAGACATCCGGTCGCGATGGGGGGATTTGCTAAAAATGGAAACGCGAATAGCGCCGATCGATAACGGTGTTTTACTTCTTCCTGAAATATTCAATCATGTGAATCTTTCAGCGCGCGACTGAATTTCCTTGTATTTCGGGTTCTTTTTTCTTTTTTCACACCTTCCAAACGAAAACGACGCGTTCGAATAGAAACAATGCCAGAAAATATTTTGAAGCATCACAGAATTAAAAAATAAATTTTTGGAAATAAAAGTTATATAAAGATAATTTAAGGATTAAATTATACAAGGCTAAATATAGCAAGCTGTCTGCTTAATCTTCGGATAGTAGACTCAAGGAAACTCAAAAGAAACGTTTTGGAGCAAATTCGGAAAATTACGATTTGGGATAAATTTTTGTGAAAATTATCGCGTTTCATGTGCATGATTAAAACACATCGCTGAGAGACGTCATTCACCACTTTTCTACACAAAGACAACAAGAGACTAGATAATATTTCGAAACTTTTCTTGAAGAAACCAAACGGATAATTTGTTGAAACGTTGAAAGAATAATTAAACACTTAAAGAGTGTGTTGCGATACTTACGACGGTCTCTCTCGTTCTCTTTCTCTCTCTTGAATTCGCCTCTTAGGAGCTTGCGGCGGTTCTTGTATTAAAAATCTTAGGGACAGAAATTTCCGTCTCACCTTGAGAAAACCGTACAGTTTCATTACAATAACGAGAACGGAGCAGGTGGTTTCGGGATCATTTTCGCCGGCGTGTTACACCGCCTCAGACTCTCAGAAACACCGAGACGCCATTTATTCCTTGCCCCTGTCCTTGGTTCCTGCCGCCCGTATATCCGACCTCTTTTCTAACCGGACAATCTTACGCGACGCGAAGGTCACAGGTTTTCCTTCGCCGGCCGCGGAGTCAATTAATTCACAGTCGCGAGCTCGATTAACGCGCGCAACTCTCTTTAATTTCCCGTGACCTTTCCGCCACAATCCCGTGTGCGTGGGCGTCTAGGAAAAGCTCTTCAGGCCGCTCGCGAGGAAGCGAGGGAACGCCGAGCGCGGAAAATAATTTCATTATCACGATAACGAATCTTTGAATAGCGGCGGGTCTCTTGATTACTTCCAGCGTTTCAATTCTCATCCCGCCGAGCTGATCAATTTAACGACTGCCGTGAAACACGGGGTAAGATTGCATTGGCAGGGATGACATACACAGCGCGTCACGGCAGAGAAATGTCTTCCAGCCATTTAATGCCTGAGAAAGTAACGTGCGACGATGTTCTCATAGGACCGGCATTATTTTGAAGAAAAATCTCATATACAACACCGTCGTATTAATTAACGAATATATTACGAGTCAAGAGAGTGCGCGATTTACTTACGCAATTTACTTACGATACGATTTTCATCCTGACGAAAATAAGATCGCGACCGTTTGGAACTTGCACTGCGGAGGATAAGGAAGGTTTTTATACGTTAGGTACGTATCTCGAAGCGTGTCTCTCGCGACGTCCCCTATGCACCGCGCAATTTCCCCGGCCGGTCTTATCGCCGCTTCCATCGTATTCCCTAAACACACGGACCTAATATGTATTTTTAATCAGTGTTCGGATCGACTTCGCCCCCGCTTCCCAGCCCCATTCTATCTCCCCTCCCTCTCGGAAAGCTGCGCCACCCCGCCGGCTTTCCGTTCGACTTGCCACGCGATCCTTTCCTCTCGGGACGAATTCGCCGCGCGCGGGGACCTTCCCGGCGAAACTCGATATTCGCAATTTCGCCCGACGACTGTCGCTGGAATCGAGAGGGCAGGCGGGAGGCCCCTCGTCCTTTTCTTCCTTCTCGCCGGCCTCCCCTCGACGATCTCACCCGATCGTGGCGCGTTCTGCCCTCGGCCTGTCTCGCGACTGAATCGTCCAGTCTCTCGCTTTAAACCCAATTTCTTTTGTTTCT
Source organism: Dinoponera quadriceps (assembly GCF_001313825.1). Classification (NCBI taxonomy): domain Eukaryota; kingdom Metazoa; phylum Arthropoda; class Insecta; order Hymenoptera; family Formicidae; genus Dinoponera; species Dinoponera quadriceps. Next base: position 11,456 of record NW_014557093.1, on the reverse strand, counting down.
CCTCGTGTGTCTTTTGCCGCTCGATCAACTCGCGAATGAAATCAAGTGGCCGGCAAATTGGCTCGTAATCGAAGAACCGCTCGTGAAAACGACCATTCGCCGAGAATGTAATATTTTTCGGAACTCGAGAGAATAGCTCATTCTCTCTCTCTCTCTTTCTCTCTCTCTTTCCCCTCGGTCTCCAATTTTTCGAAGATCAGTTCGAAATTCCCTTTATAGTGTTCTTAGGATTGTACAATTGACGTTGAGATACACATGTAGTGAGTATACTTAGACGTTGGCGTCTGTATCGGGGAGTATTGTGCCGTTGCCGCGAGAAGAAATTTAAGAACTCCTGACTCCGTATATTCGCTTTTCTCCTTTCCGCCACGTCAAGCCCTTTAAGTCAAGCCCGATCGTAATTTAAAAACTATGACGGCGTTCAATCGTAAAATATAAAAGCTATCGGGCGAAGTATATTTCACCGTATATTTTACACGTTACGACCACCTAAGGTGCGCTAAGGAAAAGGTGAGTAGAACACAGTGTGGGACGTCATATCGACGCAGGATACTGCCCTTTCTGTATCTCGATTCATTTCCCGTCAGTCGTCCGGTAGTCCGGCGATATTCGCCGCAATCCGCCCCCGCGCTTTCCCGGAAACCTCCTTTGCGTCAACCGCGCTCATTTGTCGTACGTATGGTACAGTCATTACGATCACGATATCCCGATATCTCGAAAGTTAAACTTGCGAGTGCGCGTGACTCCGTCACGGCTGATATACGCTTTTACGCTTTTATTAGATATCCGTTGTAAAAAAGAGAAGAAAGATATATCGCGAACTGAAATTATCTTTTGAAAAAATTTTCCTTTTATATTTCTCGCTGGAAATATAAAAAGTAGGAACTTGAAGACGTAATTTACATAATTTTATGCGACGAACTTGCGATACAGAGAGAAAAAGAGAGAGAGAGAGAGAGAGAGAGAGAGAAATCTTTTATAAAATTATTATTTCTGGAATTTCTGAAATTCGATGTAATATAAATATGATTTCGATGATGGCGTTAAATTTTCACAGGAAAGTTACGACTGGGTGACGTCGAAAGAGGGGTCTCGTTCTGAGTAAAATATATATATATATATATATATATATATATATATATGTATATATATGTATATCCTTAAGCGGACTTTAAAGTCTGCGCTCTGTTTCACAGCGTGGCGCAATCGTTGTCGCGCGAGCGAGAAGCGCGCCGCGGGACGGATATTGGAACGGATTTTCGAATGTAGCGCGCGACACGGGAATCTCTGCCTTTACAACGGTCAAAGTATATTTTACTTTGCTATGCGCTCATGCATTATTCAGATCCCCACCGGGCGTTGCCGCTATCATATTTTGTCGCCCCGCGCCGCTCTCGCGCGTCGCGCCCGCTCGTTGCAAACTGCGACGCTTTAGCACAAATCGCATCATCCCCCGGATACTCGGCGTTCGTTAAATATAATGACGGCGCTCTTTCGCGCCGGATCCCCGCTGGATAATCGAGACTCTTTCGAGGCCGCGATACGCGGGAAGAGATGCGCGCGTGGTGATCGGCGCGTCGAAGATTTCGATTGGGTCGCGCCGAAGAACGTCCGGTGGGATCCCGGCGGCTGGAAGATAACGCGCGTGAGCGGTGATTGTAAATAAGATAATATTAATCACGGAGGAATAGTCGATACACGCTTGCCGAAGCGCGCGGGACTCATCTATTTGCCAGGTGATTGTTAATACACGCGCGCGCGCATAACTATAACTCTCCGGGCTCCGTTAATTATTACGGGCTGTTGAGTTATTAATAGAGCCCATAGTTCGCGGTCCGCGTTAATAGTCCCTATTGAACGCGCGTTTACGCCGATGGGCGGGATTAGATGTTCAATTGAATAAATAATCTTGATAAAGTAATTTGCACGCGGCATTGTGGCAGCGTTGAATTCAACCGGAATGGGGGAAGAAAGCAGAAAGGAGATGAAACACGCATTCCATCACTGTAATGAGAAAGATTCGTCTGTGAAAAAACACTGCCGTTGGGAGAGACCCAAATTGAGGCGAATACAGTGGACGGGCGCGCTTTTTTTTTCATTTCGTGTGCCAAATTGTTATTAAATTATTTTTAATTACCGCGATAAATACTACTTCGTCGTTCCGCGAGGGAAAAAGGGAAGAAACGAGCGGCGAGTAATGCCGACCATTCGACACGACTATTGTCCCACTTGCAGGGTGGCGAGAAAAATAGAAGAAAGTAGCCGTAGCTGGTGGAATGCCGAAGGAGAAGGAGAGAGAGAGAGAGGGAAGTAGGGAGGGCAGTAGAAGACAATGAGAGCTGCAGCTTTATAATGTTCGGCTCTTCAGAGTCCGTCGGTAGAATCGTTCTCTTGTAGCTTCCCTTCCGACTAATTAAATCGGTGGATACCCCCCTCCCTTCCCTCCCCCTTCGTGCCCTTCTCGTCCCGTGCCGTCGTGCTTCTCCTCCCCTCTCTGACCTCCGTTCCCGGGTCGATCGATCAAGAACGAAATGAGCTTTCATTATCCGATCGTTTCGCGTTCCGCGGCAAGCTCCGGGCGATTTGAATATTTTTCCTCCCCCGTAGGGTCTAATGGACGCCGGATGCCTCTCGATTTTCCGCGCGCCCCCGTCGTAAATGGGGAGCCTTATAATGCGAAAAATAGAAAAGGGACCGGAGAAAAACCGGCGCGAAGTGATATTAATGCGGAGAAACGATCTCCTCCTTCTTCTTCCCCTAACTCTCTTCTCTTTCTCTTCGGGCGAATCCCGCCCACCGTTGACTCCATTAAGCGCGCTCCTTCGGCAAAGAAAACCGAGGAACGGATACGACGACGACCGTCGTCTCCTCGCCTCCTCGGCGTGCCATCTTGGGCACGTCGCCTGTGGAATTGCAGAAAAATCGTCCCGGATTGAAGGAAATTCGATGGGCGAGCGCGTGGGTACATACCGAATGAGAATCTCATGAAATCCTGAGATTGTGCATGCGTCTGCGGCTCCTCAAGCTCAGGATTCATTCTCAAAACACAGTCGTCCGCTTATTAATAACGCACGCGATATTGTAAACTTATTGTGAGTCGAAGCGCCCTTGATCATTCTACCGTGTTTCGAAGCGTTTCCCCGCGCGTTTTAACAGCCGAGAAACAAGGCTGGGTCGATCGAGTCCATATCCTAATGCTCTCGCAAGCATTCTCTCTTTTGCAAGGCGTCTCTCTCGTCGATACGCGCCGTGAGACGGCGCGATTCCACTCGAGCGCAGACTCCTCGGATGGGTCTCGCCGCGGCGAAAACCTCGTTGCGACAACACGGCTCGCGGGACACCCCGGTGTAAGTAGGTGGGATAGGGTAGAGACGGGTAGACCATCGTCGGAATCATTCCTACGCTTTAATCTCATATTCCTGACGCGAGCGAATCGCTTCGTCTTTGAGCGCATCGGTCGCCGGTAAATTGCATTTTTTATGTTCCCGGGGCTTTTTGAAATCCCGCTGACCGGCCGGCGACCTCGCGGTTATCTCCGTCACACTTCGCGGCGGATCGTTAGCAGGCATTACGCGCGTAAAAAGGAAGTGCGCCGCATTAATGCGAGAAAGGAGCTCTCCTCGCGAACGCGCGCGCTCGCTCGCCCGCGAATCTCCTTCTGCTGACTCCATTAAGCGCGATTCTTTCATGAACAGGAGGAGAGAGGGAGGGGAGATGCTTCCCCGAGCTATTGCTCCTCTCGTAGTCGCCGGGAATTGAGGTAGGAACGCCTGCCGTGATGGACAATTAAACCCGCGAAATAAACGTTTAAGCGCGCGCTGTGTCTCTATTCCGTGCGACCCTTCTATTTTCTCTAGCGCGCAATATTTCTGCATTTCCGTTCGCGTTACCGCCGCCCGGACCTCCGTCGGAAGTTGAATCGACGGTCCAAGTGGCTGAAGTAGAGGATATAAAACGCCTCCGCGAAAATTAGGTCGCCGTTGCGAATAAATCGTTACGAATGCTGCATAATGTACACGCTTTCTCGCTCCTTTTAGTCCTCAGAGAGAGGAGAAGGAGAGAGTTCCGTCGCCGTTGAAAATTGCTCGCGGGCGATATTGACGTCAACGAGTGCTTCGCCCGTCAGTTCTCGATCATGCCGGCCACTCGAAATCGCACTCGTACATCGTCCTCTCCGTCGGCCTTATTTTCCTTGTTAGTTTTTTCTTCCCCGTGGCTTCAATTGCGACGCGCCGAGCCGATCTACGTCCACTTCCCGACGACAAATACGTTCTGCATATTTTTGTACTAAAAAGTAGCGCGTCCACGCCGGCTGCGAATAACGCGAGAAGTTAGAGAGAGTTGCGCGCACATTGGATGAATAATTCAGACGTTCAGTGACGTTTAAGAGTTACCGCGCGAACCGGCGCGCACGTCTCTCTCGCGCGAGCCGCCTCTCGCGATCGATCTCAATAAATATTGTCTCGAGGTATCCCACCTAAGGTGGGCTCGCCGGGCGCTCGAGGATTTTGCCTAATTTACGTCTCGAATCTGTCGTCGGGTACGAGCCGACAAGGCCTCGGAGCCCGCCCGAACGGCTATTAATGCGCCCGTGATACGCACCGATATGTGTGTGTGTGTGGGTTGGTGGGTAAGTAGATCGCGTCTCCGAACGATCGTGTTAGAAACGACGCGACGCGAAGAATTCGCGAGAGAATCGACCGTCTACACTGCAAATCCAAGTGTGTTATTTTGCACACCTTGTATACTCACTTTTTACGCATTTATAATTTACACGTACTACTAGTGTAATTTTACGCACATAAGCGTGCAAAACTTGTAACTTTACACGTATAAGTGTGTGAAAATCCACATGATAAATTCAAATGTGTAAGTTTTTGTAGTGTGGAAAACGAATTCTCTCTCTCTCTCTCTCTCTCTCTCTCTCCTCCTAACTCTCGAAAATTTAAAGGGACAGCGACGGAAATACCTTTTTAATCTTTATCCCGATACTTCTCGACATTGTGTCATTTCTTTTTTCGTCTTTGTTCACTTTTTCATCTCGTTTCATTCGTTTCATTCGTCTCCGACGCGAGTTGCTACTTTTGCTGCTGCCGCTGCTTCTTCTAATCGAGAATCAATTTTTCATTCGTCGTTCCTTCTCGGCAGTTTCAATCTACGGCCGAAGGTACGAGATATAGGAATGCGCACTCGTTTAAATTAATGCCTGGCCCTCTTAAGCGGATCGGGAGCTCCATGAGATCACGTCGATACGTTATTCATCGGCGCGTATCGATCGGTGTATATTAGCATGGCTCTCTCGCGATGTCCATGCGACATCGAAAGGCAATTTGCGAAAGCGGGTCGCTATCGCAAAAAGGACCGTCGTCGTCTCGCTCCTCAATCTGCTAAGTAGCTCCGACGTGCGGAAAGAGAGAGAGAGAGAGAGAGCGCGCGCGAGCGCCGAGAAAAAAGTAATAATTTATGACGTTGTACGCGCGATATGTTTCGGAAAAAATTCACAACGGTGAAAAGAAATTCCCGTGCTTTTGAGAGCGGAGGTCGCGCGAAAGTAACGACGAGATTCCGATCAAATGATCGTCTATAATAAGTATCGAGTAATCGAACATATAACGAGAAGTCACCGTGACACAGATGAACAGTTTCTAAACAGTTACCGTCTAATTAATTCAAGCCGGTAAAAACTGTCCAGTTTCTAACCAGTTTCTTTTTTCCCTGACACTTTTCTACTTGGGAAATTGTTCGGAAAGAAATAGACGTAATTATCGGCCCGGTATTTTTCAGTGGTCGCGCGAGAACGCCGGCAATTTGCTTGCAAGTCGCAAGCTCCGATGACGTCGTTACTGCACAGACTGGGGATTCCGCTTAAGCGCTTGCGCGAATATGTTTGCACAGCTTGTCGCTCATTAAAATTGCGATACGAATTTCGATGAGACGTGGTGGGTCGCGAGGGGCGAGGGGATAGGGCAGAATAGCCATGGAGCAGCATCAGCAACCGTTGCCGAGGTCGGCGAAACTTTACGGAAACTCAACTCGTTATAGGCGAGCGAAACGAGTGCTTACCCGGACGAATCATTACGCTAATTAATTACCACTGGAAGCCGGAAAGGGACACCATCGCGAGTGTATTTCTGCGGTTTCCGTGCTCCGCGTCGCGTACGCGCGTATACCCGCGAGCTTATGCCTCGAGGTGCTGTGCATCGAAATGAAAAAAAGATTCCTATCGGACACGGAAAAGTCGCGCGAGTTACATTAAAGCGTTTAATGCACGTGTCTGAAATATAAAGCGCATTTGTGTGAGACGGATGATAATAAACGAGAGGCATAAGTTAATTGAACATTTCATTATCTCGTGAGATAATTACGATAATTATCACCTGAAGATAATCTAACTTTAAATGCGAGAGATAATTAATGCGAAATGTATAACGTTTCATATATATTTCTTTTTACGTTCGGCGAGATTACAGGTAGATACTTCTGGAATGTTAGAAAAATGTGTTGCGAAAAATCGATTCATTTTTAAAGAAGTCGACGAATCAGATCAGTATCAGAAACGCAATAACAGCAATTAAGCTCTCTTTAAACCATGGAGTTTTTAGACGTATGTGCGACTTAAACGAATTACACTCGGTTCTACCACTGATGAGACGTTTGTGAGATCTCCGAGAAGCACCACTGCCATTTTTACCGACCCTGGTCGTGAATCGTTGATAAGTTTAGCGGCGGAAATATCTCTCGACCGCGCTTGTGTATAACGTGGAGATATCTGCGGCTAACAAAGTTAACGAGACGTTCTGCGCGCGCGCTAATCTCTCTATTAAATTATAATATATTTCAAATCTCTCCGCGCTAAATTCGATTATAATATATTCCAGATCCCTCCTCGCGATAGATTCGATTTTCGCTGTAGAATTTATCCCAGTTTTTCCCATGTAACATCGTCTTGAGGGAGAGAGAGAATATATATTTAAAGGCTCTCTCTGTGCGTGTTAATTGAATATATATAGCGTAGTATGTAGACGGTTTTATTTCTCCTCCCGGCGAAATGAGAATATTACTTTTGAGAAAGGCGTCACTTAAAATTCCTGACGGCGTACGTTACGAAAACCCGACTAAGCGCTTTCTCTAACCAGAGCTTTCTTACAAATTATCCTCGTAGTTGACACCCGTCGTAACGCGAAACGTGTTTCCCTTCGTTTCGTCTCGCCGGAAGGAAAACGCGAGAAAGGAAAGAGAAAGAGAGAGAGAGAGAGAGAGAGAGAGAGAGTGAGCAAAAGAAAGAGAGGAAGGGTAGGGTGAGGTCCTCCGGGAAAGGGTTTTCACAGGCGGGGGCGCAAGAGAACGAATAGTAAGAAGGGTGAAACAAACAGAGTGGGAAATCGAGTAAGAAGAGGGAAACACCGTGACGCGAGCGCGCGGCGTCGGTGGCGACGGCGGCTCGTATAAGCGTTATGCGATTTCAAACAAATGGCGAGACCGTGAGCGGAAACGTGATCAAGGATGGCGTCCACTTGGATGCCATTGGTAAGTTTACCCTGCGCCGCGGTAACTTACCGTCGGGATCCCGCAAGGAACGAGGGATGGCAGCTGTCCTCGGTAGCATTCCGGCAGCGGGTATTGCGTCGAGGAAGACGGGCGACGGTCGCCGGGGGAAATACGACGCGAACGACGACGGAAATCCGACGGAAGCGCGATTTTCTACGTGAATCCTGCCGCGACGGGACGCGACAGGACGCGTTTCACTGCCCCTTCGTTTATACAATTGCCCTCTCAGCGATACCTGCGCGATGTCTGCCTGAACGAACGCGGTCGCCGAATCTTCATACGTGATGTTCCGGCGTTTCGAGTCCCACGAAAATTCCCGCGAAGATTCCGCGATCCCTTGCGATCTCGACAAGAAACTCCGGTCTCATCAGCGATGAAAATTTCAGCCACCACCTTCGACCACATTTTCGCTCGTCGAGCGTGACCAGACTGACATCGCGATCTCCAAGGACATGAAAATCTGTCGTGCGGAAGGTGGCGTTAACACTTGACGAATATCGGAGCTATTCTTCGAAGTAAGGACGGAGGAGGAAGGACGATCTTCGAGGTTCGAGTCACGTTACCGCGAACGGTCGGAGAGGAAGTGTGCACCGAATGGCGCATCGCGCCGGCCGATCTATTCGGGGGACGCGGGAGGAGTCGGAGACGACAGCGGGCCAGAATTTAATTGCCGCGCACCGGGAGGGTGGGGATCAGAATTTAGCGATCAGGGATAGATCGTTTCTCGTTATTGCAGCGGGAGACAGTTGGTTCGACGTCGTTCGCAATTGCCCCGTCGCGGTAATCAAATTGCGGATACACCGCGCTCGCTTCTGTATCGCGCGGAGGAATTGCGCGCCGACGATGCCGCCGATCGCCGGGAGGGGAGATATGTTTGTACGCGCGTTCCCGGCAATATCGCAAATGCGCTCAAATACAGGCATTAGCGGTGCGCTGATGCATCTTAAGCCGCGGCGATTGATTGCTCGCGAGCGACAGCCACGACCGGTGAAAATCTCTACGCCGACTCGCGTTTGACATCCGAACGCGCGACACTCAGACGTGATTACCGCGCACGTGCTCATTTATCGTCGAGTCACGGGGATTCGGGACGTGGAGTTCTTTCATCCATCGTCAGGCACGTAACCTTCGATTTTGTCCTGAGAACACTTTAATTTCCTGTTAGAACAAAATAGTCTTTCCCTACGTTTACTAATGTTGGATTCTTACAGCGAAATAATTCGTAAATTCAGCAAAATAATCCAACAAATGGCAATCGGTACTCTTAACAAATTGTTTTTCCGTCCACGTAGTAACTGTCCAGATTTTGTTAAGACGACATAAAATTTGTCGTGCCGGCAAATTATTTTTCCCCGTGCATTACACAGCCAATCGGCGAGGAAGAGGCTTCATCCTATGTTTGGGATAAGAATGTAATTCCCTAATAGTATCGCAGTGGGATAACCTATTTCGGAACAACCGTATAACTGTCTAATTAGAATCCAGACTGTATCTGGGAAAATCTCGGGAAATTTCTATGCTGGTAGTTTCTTAGAGAGCGCGAATAACGCGACGCACGCGAAACCCTATTTAATTAAACCTCATGTTATTTCTTAGACAACTTTCAAATGAGCGTGGATCGATGTTTTGCCTCCATACTTAATTACCGAGATGTTTAATGTTGAAAATTGAAAGTCACGCCGTTCCACTCCAATTCCTGTCGTAGAAAAGAGCCGACCCGAGTCCTNGGGGGGGGGGGGGGGGGGCGCTTGTTCGCCGCGGCGCGCGCGGTTGCGCCGGGTAGTGTAACGATTACATTAAACTACAGCGAAAAAGGAGAAGGTGCGCTAATTAAAAATACACAGCTGCGTAAAACGCTCGGTCAATTTGATTTCGTTTAATTTCTTACACAACGCGACGCTGAAATAACGCGGCCGGAAGAGAATACGTTACGATAATTAAAAATACATCGCGACGGTAAAGTGCAATTTTAACAATGTAACATCACGCCGGTGGACGATGGCGGCGGCGGCGGTTGGTAGGTGATGGTGCTAGCATCCTTTGATAAAACGCGCGAATAAATCCGCTCTCCGGCCGGAAGCGGAAGGATATAATTCGTCGATCTGTGCGACCGCGCGTAGTCCGTTTAAACGGCGAAATAACGCGAAACTATGGATTACGGCGGCTTCGGAAAATTAATGGAAAACGCGCGCGCCCGCTCGCGCACGTGCGGAGAGCTTTTTGAGGTTGCGACGAGTATTACGCGCTCGCCCCGAATACGGCGAACACGCGGCCAAATATTTGGCGGGCGGAATTGAAAGTACAACGAAATAGCCGTGCGATATATCGCAGCGCGTTCCGCGAACGTCGTTTGTGCTTTTCGGCTGAAACATTTTCCGTCAACGCTGAGTCCTTCCCTCTTCCCTCCGGCCTCTCTCTCTCTCTCTCTCTCTCTCTTTCTTTACTTTACTTTCTTTCTCTCGACACAGCAAAGCGGGATCGTGTTCCCGACCACCGAGCGGATTATATCGAGCACGCGCTCGACATCGAATCGCTGATAATATTTGTTCAAATCGGACTGACCTCGATCTTTTCCCCGGCGATATAGCGCCTTTATGTTACGGCCACGTGTATTTCTACCTCGTAGCTTATTACGGTGGAAATTCGGCGTCGTATCAAGTTGGCGTCGCAACAAGTTCCACGCCGCGCTGGCCGCTGAAACGAAAGGTACGGTGTAGACAAGCGTTAAAAGCGCGGTATACGACGTAATGAAAACTTTCGGTTCGGGTTGTTTTACCGGCGAAATTATGAAACTTTTATACACCGTAATTATCACGGGAGTGAGCAACTCACGTAATCCACTTGCGTATATCTCCCGAATTAAATGGTCGAAACGCAGAACGACGTTCGATTAGTGATAAGTAAAGTTGAAGAACGATCTCAGATGCGGTTCATAATTAAAATGGCCGTGAGATATTTCCGTTCCTTTGTTACATCTCCCTTCCTTTGTTACATCTCCGTGAATGAATATTAGACGCCCGTGTGTTACGTTTTCCCTCGAGAGCGAAATGCTTCGAGGCAACGACACTCGTTCTTCCCTCTGCTCTCTCCCTCTCTTTCTCTCTCTCTCTCCCCCAGCTTCGTTATCGTTGCCTTGAAGAGAGCGACGACGTTTCGCGTCGTAGTCGAGCGTGCGAACCGCGCATAAGGACACCTCCGGTAAAATGGGCGGTGGAACGAGGAGCTTTACTCGTTAATGCGCGATGCACCGCTAAAAGCTTCGGAACGAGTGGACCATCACGTCGCTTCTGCGAGGCGTTAGTTTTCATCGATGCTCAAGCGGGAGCTCGGAAGGAAACCCCTCGGTCTCGCTCGTTGCTAAATATTTTCTATTTTCCACGAGGAATAGAGATAAGAAAGTCGCACTCTCGCGTCCATTTTCAGGAAGAACGTTTTGGCTTGGACATGCGATGGAAAATAAATTACTTCCTATCGATCGTCGCTTCGTTTCGACAGAATTATTGTCGTTCGCGGATGTACGAGAAATTTTTTCACGTATTTTTTATAATTCTTAGTCATTCTTCGATATATTTATTTAAAAAATATCTTGTTAATTTTATTGAATGTCAGATTCAGAGGAAATGCGCACATACGCATTAAAAATATTATATTTTATCTTGGATGGCTAACATCTTGAATATGGTTCTGTTATCTGGACACCATTCAAGAGTGGACAATCGGTCCACCTTGAGAAGATTCAGCAAAGATTTCTCAAAAAGGACCAGTTTCTTCTTAAATAAACTTATATATAATAATAAACATATATAGTGCGAGAGTCGCGTTTCACGCGCGCTCTTTCTTCCCGCGCGATGCGCTTCTTATTGCAAGAGAGCCTCGCCTCGCTTCTCCGCGGTCCCCCGAGCTACCGA